>NW_027421504.1:0-41500 GCF_009905375.1 Apium graveolens
CAGGGACTCATTTGCTCCTTGGACTTTGCCCATGAGAGAAACTGAACCCTTCTCATGTAATCGGCCACTATGAACTACTTGATAAAAGCTTGGCTCAAGTCCCTAAAGGATCCAATAAGTTTGGGGGCAGATGGCTGTACCACCTTTGAGCCATACCCGATAGGTTTTGAGGAAATGCCCGACACTTAATAGCATCGTTCACAGGGCTGTAGCAACATGGCATTAGGGAACATCCTAACATGATTAGCAGGATCACCGGTACCATCTTATGCTTTGATGGCGGGCATCTGGAACTTCCTTGAGATGCGGGCATTCATTATCTCGTCAGTGAATAGGGGTTCGGATCATCAGGATCTTCTAGGGGAATAAGATCACTTGGATCAGCCCTTGGGGAAACAGCCCTTCTTGGTATTGGACCATATACGTCTATGATTGGAGGAGAGATCTCTCCGTCTTGGAGCAAGTGGGGCTCTTGGAGTCAGATGCGTCTCCAGGTCGCGCTTCAGCCTTTGGATCTCAGCTTCATGAGCCCTGATCTTTTCCTGAACATCTCGGGGATTCGTCTCTTGAGTGCTCCTGGGGCACTAGTCATCGGCTCTTTTCCAGCACGCCTCCTTCTCGGAGCAACATCATCATCCGATGATTTGGAGTTTCTATCAGTATAGGGTCCAGAGAATTCTTGATCCTCCGAAATAGGAGCTAAGCCGCGTATGTATTGGGGCATCCGCCCTTGTGCTTCACTCCTATTAGAGTGTCCACTTCCTCCAACCTCGGGGTATATAAACATCTCATAAGGTGCGTCAGTGGTCACGATCGTCGAGTACTCATACCCAACTAGTTGAGAATTTACAGGTACATGTATCTGCTAAAATTGGGGATTCGTCCAATGAGGAGCCGGGGATTCGTCCCTTGGGACTGAGCCTCAACTGCCCCTACCAGGGTTTCTTTTTTTGTGGAGGCAAAAGTTGAGTACGGTGGTACTTTCACCATTGATGTAATTGTTTGCGATGGAACATGAGTGTTTGTTCCACTGTTGTTTCTACTCCGTGTGTTCACCATGTTTATTGTAGTCTTCCCATAGACGATGCCAAATGTTTGCAATAAAACTGGAGTACGTTAGTATTTAATGCTAGGGTTTGTGAGCTTCGGCTTTAATGGCTGCTCTTGTATTCAGGACTCTCAGTCCTTGTAAGATGCCTACGTATCTCTGTGTTGTAGAGAATCAAACCAAAAACATAGTTCTAGGTTGAGGGGTAGAACCCTTTATATAGAGGTGAGTTTAGGGTTAGACTTGTGTTGGGAGACTTGGTGGACAAGTCTCCAACTTAAATGGTGATTTGGAGTTTTATAAGGGAAGGAACTCTAGAAACTTCTGTGTAGGACTTTGAGTCCGTTTAGAACACATGTCTCTACACTTCTAGCCGTATTGGGCCTAGTCCATGAACAGCTTGTGTTCGTGGACCTTGATGACCTCAGCTGGTGGGCCTTGTCTACATGGGCCGTCTTGAGTCTGTTACGAGATCGGACCAGACAGATCTATACTGGACTTTAGACAAGAAGCCCAAGTATAATTAATGCGACATTTAATGTGACTTTAGGATGTACTTTCTCTCCATATCAGTCTTCGTTTTCTTCGAAGATAAAAATCATCTTTAAAGCCCGGAAGAATCTTGAGTCTAACTTAACAAAATGATCATAAATGAGGTGATCAATTCGGGAAAAGTAAATAAATTATAAACTTTACATCTAAATTTAAATTATATACTTATATAAATTTATATAATATATTTATTAAATTGATAATAACTTATTTAAGTTTACAAAAAAATAAACTTAATTAAAATTTAAAAATAAATTTTAATTAAATATATGATAAATTTTATTAAAGTTAATAAAATGAATTTATTAAAATTTATAAAATCAATTTTTAAATCCAGTTCCAATTTTCAGCATTCTGAGAACTAAGCTCTGACTGCCCTGGGAGAGTTTCTGCAACACTAATCGAAACAAAAAATTTCCAATTAAAATCAAAAACTCGAATTTTGATTTTTGATAAATATGGATATGATTTGTGTATCAATCAACAGGATTTGATACCAATTCTTAGGTACCGAAGTATCGTAAAAGGGGGTTGAATACGATACTCACTAAAATAAAAAAATTCTTTCAAATCTTTTACAGATAATTAATTTAGTGTTCGGTTAGTGATTCTGTGTTCTTGAGGTGAATAGTATTTAGGACATTAAAACGCGGAACGCAAGATATTCGCGGAAATATATATTCATATATAACTCCGCGAGGGGTTACTACATTCTGATAAATATATTAGCCGGTTACAATCCAAGAACAACAAAGTTCTTGACTACTACAAAATTCAACAAATTAAATCCTTTACAAAGATCGAGATTTTGTTTATCTAAATATTTAATTACCGGGTAACGTTTATAATAGCCCCTATGAATATAAAAGAGTTAAATTGGGTATTATAATGTTACTCTGATGAGAAGATTAACGGATATAAATTTGAGTGTGTACCTCCCCTGTCTCTCTTTGCTTCAATTCTTCAAATCTTGTGAGAAAGTAGATGAACATAACCAATTTTGCTTTTGCTGCTGTGTGTAGACTTAATACATAAAAATAATTTACGTAGCTCATTGTAAGCCTCACAAATTATTTTATTTTCCCAATAAAGTAACTGCTTGAGACATCAGTTGTGCCAAGAGGGTCAACACTTTATTTGAGCAAATCTTGAAATTTTTTGTGGTGCCAAGGGGTGAGTAGTAGTACTACAGGTAAGACAAATGACTTAAGTTTTTTAGAAATTACTTGCCGCCAACTACATGGTATAAACATGTTGTGGCGCAACTAGTAGCACTAACATATTTGTACTTAGAATTTTAGCCTTGAATTTGGTTTGCGCTAAAATCCATAGTACTACTAATCAATTTTTTCTTTTATGTTGCGCTTACTAGTACTTGTCCTAGTATATTACTTTATTATTTTTTTGCTTATTCAAGCTCGGGTGGCGCCTGATACAAGTGGTACTACTTGGTGGCGCCAACATGGGTGCTTCCTTGTATTAGTACTTAAGTTATTTGGAGGTGCTACCTTGTACCGCCTGTAAGCCTCTGAGTCGTTTAGCTGTGAGTTGTTGAGATGTACTTAGCTATATATTCAATCTTCAACTCAAACTTTATACTTGTAACCACTTAGATGTTTAGATGTACACCCTACACACCTCTTTTGTACTTTAACAAATAAACATTCAATTCAAGTACTCCAACTTAATGATTCTTCTATAAATTAATACTCAGATTTCTTTTACGAACTTGCTGGACACCTAATGCAACTGGTCTGGTTCACAGATGGTTAACTTCGATTCAGGTCTTCGTATTATAGGCTTGATTGCATTGTGAAGCTCGTAGAAACTTTATTGCTTCGAACATTGACTGTTAATAAACATTGTACTTTCACTGGAATCTTTTCTGGTACTCAGACAACATCTTCATTGCTTCTAATGTTTTGATTCTTTGTATTTTCCTTGTCTTCATTTTTTCCTGATTTCTTGTGTAGACGTAGTATTATTTATTTGTCATGTTCTAGTGTTGAGTTATTACGTCTACTGTTTATACAGCTTCGCAATCTTACCAACATATCTCATTTGAAGTTACCATATAAAGAAAAATCTTAGATATAAGGGTAATCCTAAAACAAATCTACACAACTCCTAACTTTTGGACCACCAAAAAGTTTATAGATCTAGATTTATTCAAACTGATTGGTCAGGTAAGCGGGGGAACTTCCCTGTAAACAAGCCATTGAATTAGGAAACCGCTAGCCTAGTCGCCAATCCAAATTGGTCAGGTAAGTGACACACTTTCCTTATCTCCATGTTAGATATATTTGAGATGTCATGTCTAATATGTTTCATGTTTAGTTTTCAGATCTTAACAAACAAAAAATATCAGTACTTATTGGAATCAGTACTTATTGGAAGTCAGAACTTAAGGTCATATCAGAACTTAAGGTTATGTCAGAACTTAAGTGCGGGAGGACTTACAGTTAAGGAAGGAAGCTGATTTACAGGATAGAAGATCGAGACTAAAACAAAGAAGATATGCATGGAAAGAGTTAGAAGATAAGAAGACTTGTATAAGATATCTAATTGATATATTTTAGGAGACAGAATTATATTCCATATCAATTAGAAGTTATCTTGTAACTGTGTACTATATAACACAGACATAGGTTTACACTATATGTGTTATCATTATCGAGAAGATCATATATTGTAACCTAGCAGCTCTTAGTGATATTTGTTCATCACTGAGAGAGAACAGTTCCATTGTAACAGAGTTTATTATATTAAATATATCTGTTTACTGTTACTTGTGTTCGAAATTGATTTGATTGTATTAAATACTGTATTCAACCCCCTTCTACAGTGTTGTGTGACCTAACAATTGGTATCAGAGCTTATCTGTTAACACACATACAATAAAGATCCAAACAATCATGTATGAAGAAGCAGAAACTCCAACCAAGCCCACCAAAACTGAAGAAATTAAAAACACTCAAATCCACAATCGATATGAGACTATTAGGGTTCCCATACTGAGACCTTCTGAGTATCCCATATGGAAATTGAAGATGGCTATGTTTCTGGAAGCTATAGATCCAGAATACCTTGACAAAATTAATGAAGGACCACATAAGCCAACCAAGCTCTCTGTTGTAATTGCAGATCAACCAGCAAAGACCATACCAAAGGATAAAAGTGAATACACAGCTGAAGATATCTCATCTATTTCCAAGGATGCAAAGGTAAGGCATTTGCTGCATAGTGCCATTAATAATGTCATGTCAAATAGGGTAATTCAATGCAAGACTGCAAATGAGATATGGGATGCTTTGGAAATAAAGTGTCAGGGAACTGAAGCAATCAAGAAAAACAGGAGGACTATACTCACTCAAGAGTATGAGCACTTTGACTCAAAAAGTGATGAGTCATCAATTGACTTATATGACAGGTTTGTCAAACTCTTGAATGGTCTGTCATTGGTGGACAAGGAATATGATATTGAATATTCAAATCTAAAATTCCTTTTAGCTCTTCCTGAAAGTTGGGATTTGAAAGCTACTATTATAACAAACAACTATGCTCTTGATGAAACTACTCTTGATGAAATTATGGTATGCTCAAGACTTATGAACTTGAGATGGATCAATGAAGCAAGAGACAGTGGAGAAAGTCAAGGACAGTTGCTCTTAAGGATGAGGAGGAATACCCCAAAGTGGTTGTCTCAAAGAAAGGCAAATGAAAGGCTCTCATCAGAAAATCTGATTCAGAATCATCAAGTTCTGATGATGATGATTCAGAAACTGAACGTCTACCTGAAGTAGCTGCTGATGAAGAGATGATGAAATTGTGTGCTCTTATGGTGAAGGGTATCACAAAGATAGCCTACAGGACATTCAGAAGGGGAAAGAGTTTTCAGGAAGGTAGAAGTTCTGATAAGAAGGGCAACTCAAATGCTCAAATGCTACAATTATGGTGAAAGAGGGCTTAGGTTATGGAGATGATAACAGTGAAAAAGGAACTGAACAAATTAAGCCAATTGTTCTTAAACAGACTGCTAAGCCAAAGGTAAATCCTGTTAAGTTTGTAGCTACAAACTGTAAAGTCTGATTCTGAAAAGATGAAGAGTCTGTGACAGAAGGTAAGGAAAATGTCAACTTCTGATAAATTAGAACAGGATAAACCAGCTGAAGTTAACATAGGCTTAATGGACTAAGAAGCAGCTTAAGCATAAGCTGAAGAAATAAGGAATGTCAACAAGGTAAAGGTAGCTAGGAAAATAGGAATAGAAAGGAAGGTGTGAATAAAAGCAATAATTATATGCCTGTGTCCTAATGCTCCTAGAAAGAAATGTTATAACTGTGGAAACTCTAACCATCTTGCTTCTTTTTACAGGAAGAATAGAATATAAACTCTTTACCTCCTAAGTCAGGAGTTAAGAGTCAGTCTGTTAGGTTTACGCCACAAAATCCTTATTTTCATTAGGTTGTTTATGGCATTCCATTTATACTTGTAAGGAATATCATAGTTTGTATTATGATTATTATCAAATAAAACCTTCTTTGAAGAAAGTTACTTTAATTCCTTCTAGTGTAAAGTCTGATGCAAAGTCTGATATAAGTTCTGATAAACAGCATGTTAGCATAAACTCTGATATTAAATCCGCTGCAAATGCTAACAAACTTAAAAAGGCCAAATGATCCAAGAAAGTTTGGGTCCTTAAAACTAACCATTAGTGGTCTTTGTGATTGCAGGGCAACATGAAAAACATCCTAGTACTAGATAGTGGATGTTCAGGACATATGACTGGAAATAAAGCCCTGCTCTAAGACTTTGTGGAGAAAGCTGGCCCAAGAGTTTCTTATGGAGATGGTAACATGGGAAAAACTCTGGGATATGGCAATATTAATCTTGGGAATGTCATCATTGACACAGTAGCTCTTGTCTCAGGACTTAACATAATCTGCTAAGTGTGAGTCATATCTGTGACAGAGGTTATCATGTGGATTTCTTTGAAGAACACTGTGAAGTTGTAAGCAATTCTACAGGCAAAGTGGTTCTACAGGCAAAGTGGTTCTAAAAGGTTACAGGCATTGAAACATTTATGAAGCTAGACTTTCAACAAGTACTGATGGTTCTGTAATCTGTTTGTTGAGTAGAGCATCAATTGAAGAAAGCTGGAATTGGCACACAAGACTCTCTCATTTAAATTTCAACAACATAAATGAGCTTGTAAAGAAAGATCTTGTGAGAGGACTGCCAAAATCAGTATTGTAACACCCCCAGATCCGGGGTCGGGGATCCGGGTCGTCACGGTCTTTCTTTCCACAATATCACTTCACTTAATTAATAATAATAACCTTATGCTGTGACCCCACACTAACACACACCACAACCCGTTATAGTCTCAGAGATGAAATTGAAATAAGTACAAGTCTTTGAATCCACCATTTAACAGTTATTACAACCCAAAATGATTACTTGATAAATTACAGTTAATTGCCATTATCTGCCACAAGTTATAATTATACATAATTTGATTCTCAAAAGTAGATGGTCTGAACTACATTAGATCTACCTCTGCAGCTATAGCAGCTACAACATCATCGGGAAGATGCGGGACGCTTCCCACGCGCTTGCGCTGGGTCTGCTGGAGTCTGGCCATCTCTCCTAACTGTTGTTGTGTGATGAAGAAATAAAGCAAGAGTGAGCCTTACAGCTCGCAAGATAATACATAGTGATAACAATAATATAAGTATCTAAATGGATACTTACTAGAATCTTTATCATGCGTAAGATAATTACTTACTAGATATAAGTAAAACAAGGAATGAAGTTACCAATACTTCACTACACTTATATCATTTATAAAGCTACTTGAACTACCACCGTTCAAAGTATTATAAGCTTTTAAAAAAAACAAACATACTATAGATGAGACCACAAGTTAAGACTTGAATAGATTCAATCTTTGAAATATTATTGAATGAAATAAAGTTACGAGATACTTTATTTAGTTCCGATATATATATATATCCACATATATATCTCTTAAACATTTCCTGGAACCTCTGTTATGTAAAGTATGAACAGAGTTTGAAACATCCAATGAATTTTGGAAAGGAAAAGAATTTTGGCATAAACCAGATATCTTGCTGATCAGGCAAAGATACCAATAAGTAACCTTTTCTACTGTAGATGGATGAATTCCTCACCGGTCATCACCCTGGCCGCATTAGGACCTCGCGCTAGACCGTTACCCGGCCACTCACGCGTTGATGGACTGGCACCCAGCCACTTACACATTCATAGACCGTACCCCGGCCTGTCGCTTATGCCGACTCAATCAGATGGACTTACTTCCCGAATATTGGGCAAGTAATCAAATTGTTTTCTCAAACAGCAACCATGTTGCGAATATAAAATACACCACAGAGCCGGATCCCCAAGATTTTGAGCGAATATTCAAGTCTCCTTTGAAGGAAGATCTTAAATCGGAAAACGAGTTTTGGGATCCGCTCTAACTTTTAAAATCATTTTGAAGACTCGAAAACATTTTTAAGAATGTTTGGAGTAAAGCTGATTTAATGAAATAAATCAGTCCCGATATATTAGAAAATATCTGAATATTATTATTTAAATAATATTCCCATAAAGAATAATCTTTATAAAATAATTGTAGTAGAAGTTTTAAAACTTATACTTGAAACGGGTATTAAATAACCAAAGATACACTTATATGAAAGTATTATCTTTATGTGAATAATCGAAAATAAGTTTGATTATTAACACCTTATTCTTTAATAAAATAAAGAATATATTTCAGTAATAAGCGGAGTCATAATACCTCGAATGAATATTATAAATAATATTCATTAAATAAAATAAAGGAGTCATACATCCTCAAATGAATATTCAAATAATATTCAATTAATAAAATAAAAGGAGTCATAAGCCCTCGAATGAATATTCAAGATAATATTCATTAATAAAATAAAGTTATCAAATAAACCTTATTCGATTAATAGTTTTGAAAACTATAACCATATATATATATAAATATATATATATATATATAAAATCTACTCGGGATCCTCGACTCCCGGTTTTAGAAAATGTTTTCACCTTTGGGTCCCTATACCAAGGGTATACGCAAATACCGCTTATCTCTAGCATAGGTATTATGCAATGAATAAGCATTTGAACCAACAGATATATAAATCAAGAATATGAAACAGGCATGCATATATATACCATATCAGCATGTTTCAATATATCGCAACATTTGCTAATTAACTAACATGCATCTATCGCAAGATAATGCATATACATATATTCATCACAACAACAGTATAACGGGTAGAAAACTTGCCTGAGCGACTTGGGGTGATAAAAGGCTCGGGACGAGTCTGGTAACCTATAAACAACAAGTAAGTTGGAATTAAACCAAAATCACTTGTAAATCTATACTTTAACTAACTTAGACTCTAACGCTTGTTTTGCGCTCACTGATTCGCTTAATTCACTCGGGTACCCTCGGCTCCACCATTTTTAATAATTTAACCTTTACGAGTTTTAAAGCGATTCCTTCGCGAGTGTCTTACCAACTGCCTAACACACTTACCATAAATGTTTCATACATTAATTAACCCTTTTTGGTCTTTAACCTATGTTTCAAAGTAAGGCGAGGGGAAAAGTTTCGTTCGCGAAACGCCGTTACTTGAAACGGTCGTTTCTCCTAAACCGTGCATCGGAATCGAACGAACTACATATCAAAAAGAAGCTCGTAACATGAGATATCTAGACATGGCAATGGTCATAATCTAGCAGGGGGTTCTCGGGTCCTAATGTTATGCACAAAACAGTCTAAAGAAAATCGAACGTGGCTATGTTTACGCGATTTACAATATTTTAAACCCATTCAAAACCATTCCAAATCAACCTCAAATCCAACATACAACCAACATCCATCCTTATCACATCATAACAACCCCAACCAATTCAATTTAATCATTCATACTTATGCCTAAGCTTAACTTTAATCATACTTAAGTTCTTTTAATCAAACCACAACATTTACCATTCCATTTCACTACCATTTCAAATCCCAAACTCTAATCACAACAACAAGCTACAATATCATCCTACTAATCAAAATCATCTTATAATATATAGGAATCTAGGGTTTGGAGATGGTATACCTTCCTTGAAGTGGTGGGAGGAGCTAGGAAGCCTTAAGAAGCTTTGAGAAGTCTTAGGAAAGCTTGGATCTTCAAGGAAAACAAGAAAAACTTCAAGTTAAAAACTTGAAAACACTATTCATAGTCTTCTTCTTTGATTAAATGAAGAAGATTGAGAAGGAATTAATGGCTTAAACTCATGATATAGCCCTAACTAAGCATGAAGATGATTAGGGAATTTACTCACCAATTTAGGAAGCTTGGATCTTGAATTTTTGAAATTTCTTGCCTAATGAATAGTGAAAAGCCGAGAGCAAAGATGAACAAGGCCTTGGTTCTTTTTGATTTTTGATGAAGAATGAATTTACTTGGCTTGGTTGCTTTGCTTTTGTGTTTGATTTAGTCAATTACCTTCTTGCCCTTGAATTTGTGTGGTTACAAAGCCACCACACCTCCTTCCTTCCCATGTCATGCTTGTGTCATGTGGTGATGTCATCTTTCCCTCCTTGTCCCCTTTCTATTGGTTGGATGACATCATTCCCACTAATCCCTTTGATTAACTTCCTAATCGTTTGCCTAATGACCGCTGATCTGTTATACGGTTCGCTTAACTTTCGTTCTCGTTTATCGTTTGAAGGATCATACCCGGGATCTTATTACTTAGGTTCCTTTAACCTTTCTCAATACATTATATTCCTTTTTATGATCCTCTATTATAATCCTTTAATTTAAATCCTTTTTATCCTGTTACCTTATACTCAATTCTCTCCGTATCTTGTGGATTTCCGGGGAAAACCAAAGTGTTCGGAATTGGATTCTGACGATCTTTACATACACTTATATACTACATAGAGTACTAATAATATCCCAGAATATCCATAACAGAACCCCTACATAGTGTGGCGTGAAAAGTTTTCTCATTCAGCTAAAATACTATTCACAAGGGTTACAAAAAGTTGAAAATTTTGGGGGTTATTACAGTCTCCCCTCCTTAAAAGGATTCCGTCCCAGAATCAAACAGAAAACAAATGGGGGTACTTTTCTAGCATTGTGCTCTCTAGTTCCCAAGTTGATTCTTCCACGTTATGATTCTGCCATAGTACTCTGACTAGCTTGATCACTTTGTTCCGAAGCACCTGCTCCTTCTTATCCATAATCCTTACTGGCTTCTCCACGTAAGTTAGATCTGGCTGCATATCCACCTGCTCGTACTCCACTATGTGTCTGGCATCCCGATGATACCTCCTTAGCATTGACACATGGAACACATTATGAACTTGTTGCAAATTAGGGGGTAGGGCTAGCTCGTAAGCTAACTTTCCAATCCGTCTTAATATCTCAAAAGGTCCAATGTATCTTGGGCTTAGTTTTCCTTTCTTTCCGAACCTCATTAATCCCTTCCAAGGGGATACTTTCAACAGTACTAAGTCCCCTACTTCATATTCCTTGTCCTTTCGGGCTAGGTCTGCATATTTCTTCTGTCTGTCTTGGGCTGCTACAAGTCGCCCTCTGATAAGATCCACTATATCTTTGGTCCTTTGGACCACTTCGGGTCTGAGCATCTTCCGCTCTCCTACTTCATCCCAGTATAAGGGAGATCGACACCTTCTTCCATACAGGGCCTCATAAGGCGGCATTCCGATGCTAGCATGAAAGCTATTGTTATAAGAAAACTCGATCAACGGCAAGTGATCATCCCAACTTCCTTTAAGGTCTATTGCACAGACTCTCAATATATCCTCTAGTGTCTGGATGGTCCTTTCACTCTGTCCATCCGTCTGGGGATGGTACGCGGTACTCATATTTAACTTGGTCCCCGCACATTCCTGAAAGCTCCTCCAAAATCTGGAGTTGAACCTGGGGTCTCGGTCTGAGACAATGGACGCTGGGACTCCATGTCGCGTCACTATTTCCTTAGGGTAAATGTCCACCAGTCTATCGACTGTGTATCTCTCATTGATAGGAATGAAATGAGCTGACTTTGTCAGTCGGTCTATAATTACCCAAATGGCGTCGTGATTGGCTTTCGTCCTTGGCAAGCCTACAACAAAATCCATCGCTATCTGTTCCCATTTCCATTCGGGAATCTCCAGGGTCGCAAAAGTCCACTGGGTCTCTGGTGCTCTGCCTTTACTCTTTGGCAAGTCAAACACTTGTTACCCATTCTGCTATGTCCCTCTTCATGTTGGGCCACCAGTAATATTCCTTCAAATCCCTATACATCTTGGTACTTCCCGGGTGAATGGAATACCTTGAACTATGGCTTTCATCCAAAATCTCATCTTTAAGTTCTTGAACATTCGGAACCCAAATTCGGTAGGAGTACCTCATTATCCCTTTATCATCTTTCTCGGTATGGATCTCCTCTCCAGTCATTGACTCTCTGCCTTCATTCATTATTTTCTCCTGGCACAATCTGATCTTTTCCAATAACTCTGGCTGTATTGAGATCTCAAAAAGCTTTTCAGTTCCGGTTCCGGTTACCTTTACTTCTATTTCCATTCTCTCAAAATCCCTTATCAACTCTTCCGAAGTCATTATCATTCTGAGTCTTTCCTTTCTACTAAGGGCATCAGCCACCACATTAGCTTTCCCTGGATGATAGAGAATCTCACAATCATAGTCCTTGATTAGTTCTAACCATCTCCTCTGGCGCATGTTGAGCTCTTTCTGCGTAAATATGTACTTGAGGCTCTTATGGTCTATGAAAATCTCGCACTTCTCTCCATACAAGTAGTGCCTCCAAATTTTTAAAGCAAATACTATTGCCGCGAGCTCAAGGTCATGAGTAGGATATCTAACCTCGTATTCCTTCAGTTGTCTCGACGCATACGCAATAACTTTACCGTGCTGCATAAGCACACATCCTAATCCTTTGTGCGACGCGTCACTATATATAACAAAATCTCCTTTTCCGTCTGGCAATGCCAATACCGGAGCCGTTATCAACCTTTCTTTAATTCCTGAAAACTGTTCTCGCATTTCTCCGTCCATTCAAACTTCTCTGTCTTACGAGTAAGTCGTGTCAAAGGGGCTGCGATCTTCACAAAGTCCTGAACAAATCTACGATAGTAGCCGGCCAATCCTATGAAACTCCTTACCTCTGTGGGTGTGGTTGGCCTTTCCCAATTTGAGACCGCCTCTATCTTGGAGGGGTCGACCAATACTCCTTCTTTATTGATCACATGTCCTAAAAACTGTACTTCATTCCGCCAGAATTCACACTTCGAGAATTTGGCATATAACTGCTCCTCTCTGAGTATTCCTAGAGCTATCCTCAAATGCTCTGCATGTTCTGCCTCAGTCCTTGAGTAGATCAAAATATCATCGATAAAAACTATCACACACTTGTCCAAGTACTTCTTAAATACTCTATTCATTAAATCCATGAAAGCCGCTGGGGCGTTGGTTAATCCAAAGGAACATTACCAAGAACTCATAATGCCCATACCTGGTACGGAACGCTGTCTTGGAAACATCTTCGGGTTTAATCTTTAGTTGGTGATATCCAGTTCTCAGGTCGATCTTGGAAAAATAAACAGCATCCTTTAGCTGGTCGAACAGATCGTCTATTCTAGGTAATGGGTACCTGTTCTTTATGGTTAGCTTGTTCAACTCTCGATAGTCTATGCACAACCTCATGCTCCCATCTTTCTTCTTAACAAATAAAACTGGTGCTCCCCATGGAGACACACTGGGTCTTATCATACCCTTATCCAAGAGTTCCTGCAATTGGATAGCTAATTCCTTCATTTCTAACGGGGCTAACCGGTAAGGCGCTTTTGAAACTGGCGCCGTCCCTGGGGCCAACTCAATAGCAAATTCAATCACTCTATCGGGTGGTAATCCCGGAAGGTCTTGTGGGAATACATCTTCAAATTCGTTGACTACTGGAATATCTTGTAAGTTGGGCACCTCCTTCTGCGTGTCCACCACATAGGCTAGGTAAGCCTCACTTCCTTTTCATAGCATCCTTTTGGCCTGGGCCATGGTAAAAATTTCTGCGCCTGCCTCTTTCCTCTAAATATAACTTCTTTCTTCCCGGGGATATTTAACTTAACTTTCTTCCCTTTACAGTCTATCTGAGCATCGTTGCTAGATAGCCAGTCCATTCCCAAAATCACATCAAACTCCCCTAATTTAAAAGGAATCAGATCAACACTGAAAGATTGCTCCCCTATGCCTATCTCACAGGCGGGGTGAATCTGGTTAACAGGAATAATTTCATGATTGGCTATTTCTACTTGTAAGGGTTCTATCAAGGGTTCAGCCTTAAGTCTTAACTTACGCGCAAGGTCCTTGATATAAAAGATTTAGTTGCTCCCGAATCAAATAAAACATTTGCACTGACTGAATTTAGAAAAAGGGTACCTGTTATCACATCTGAATCTTTCATAGCATCCCTGGACTGTCATGTTGAAAGTCCTCGCAGTAGGTGGCTTATTAGAAGCAGCCCTGCTTGCTCCCGAAGCTGCTGGTTTGTTCATTGGGCATTCCCTCTTCCAATGACCGGGCGTCCACACAGATGACAATTGGTGGTTAGAACGACGGCAGGGGCTGACGAAGGGCATTTATTTGAGTAGTGGCCTTCCCGACCGCACTTAAAACAGGTTACTGGCTTTTCTTTACACTCCCCAGTGTGATTCCTTCCACATATGTTACAGGCTGGCAATGGGGGTCGAGACTGGTTGGAATAGGACATTCTTGACTTCTGGACGCCCTGGCTCACACTCACACTCATTGGCCGCTTAAACCCAGTGTTCCTTCCTGGTAGGGACACTGCTCCTCGATTAAATCTAGTTGGGAAGCTCCTTCCTGCGGAACCTCCACCCATGCTCATACTTTTCCTCTTTATTCCTTTCTTCTCTCTTTCCTTCTGCATCTGTTCACTTCTGACTTCTACAATCATTGCCTTTTGCACCAGAGTGGCATAGTCCGTAAGCTCAAGGATTGCCACCCTATTCTGAATCCACGGTTTCAGTCCCTGCTGAAACCTCCTAGCTTTCTTTTCCTCGGTGCTCACAAACTCCGGCACAAACCTTGATAACTCAGTAAATTTGCTTCGTACTCTGCTACAGACAAGTTATTCTGCTTTAGCTCCAAGAACTTGAGCTCCATCTGGTTTTCCATAAACCTCGGGAAATACTTCCCCAGAAACAACTGACTAAATCTCTCCCAGGTTATAATAGCGTCTGTCTTCATATTTTTCTTGGCCTCCCACCAGTAGTTAGCTTCTCCTTTCAGAAGGTAGGTAGTAAATACAGTCTTCTGTGCCTCCTCGGTACTCAAAATCTCAAAAGATTTCTCCATTTCCTTTAACCATGCCCTTGCCTCAACTAGGTCGGCTGATCCGTGGAACTCAGGGGGCTTAAGGGACTTAAAAGCCCTGAAAGAGTTTGCCACAACATTGTTATTTCCTTGAGGGGGTGGGTTGGGTTGACGTTCCAAATTCTGCCTTAGGAGTTGCATGAACTGGCCCATGGGATCCATGCCTGGGTTTGGTACTGGTTGCTCCACCTCGGTTTCTCCTTCTTCAGCCTCTATCTCAAATCCCTCAACATCATATGTTTCCTCTTCCTCTTCATACAGGGAGTCATCCTGTTCCACATAATCCTCATCTTCCTCTTCACTGTGTTCTTGGTTTCTATTGTCCTGATTATGGCTTCCCTGGTCCTCAGATCCAGGGTTCGCCCTAGTTCCAATCTTTCTTGGCGGCATGATTCTGATAATAATAAAAAAATTATTGGGAAAATTCAACGTTAGGTCACAATCATATACAACATTGTGCCTTGCACAGCTCTTATAATGGGGAGAACGTATATCGCAATTCTATTATTTTAAGAAAGTTCTAATACGAAGTGCAGTAATAATAATGATAAAAACAGTGATCCCGTCACTATGGAACTGAACCGAAAGGAAACAAATATATACATAATGCGAGAAATACATAGTTTGATCTGGTCAAAAGTACAACAGTGCTACAGTCATCTGTCCCAAAAGTGATACACAAGAGTCTACTTGTCTAGTCAGAAAAAGGGATGCTATATACAAGTCAACTATCCCGGAAAATTGGCTCTTACTAAGGCCTCGGCTAACTAGACAACTAGACTATTCCATCATCAATCCTGAATCACACACCGGAGCGGGTCAGCTCCCATACCCTTTCCATCGCACGACGGAAGATATAGTCGGCCTGCCGCCTGGAGATCCTACCATGCCTGTCCCCCTGGAGCGATCTGAGCCTCGCTCGGGATGTGAGCTCTATCCCCGTAAGCTCCCTCCTCAAGGATCGAGGTATAGAAGCCCTAGCCTCATAAGCTCGGGTACGCCTAACCGCCCTCTCTGCATCCAACTCCCTCCTGGCCTCATCTAGTCGGCCCTCGGCAACAGCCACTCAGGTCCTCAGAACATCCTGAACATATCCATGTGCTAACGAAGACTGCCTGTGGGCAGGGTCAAGAGGTGGTGAATCCGGAGCCGCTGAGGGTGCCTCCTCGGTCTGCCTAGGCTCGGAAGTATGGGTCTCTGAGCTGTCATCATCAGGAATCCAAGATAGTGGTGGAGGGGTAGGGGCTCTGACCACCGGAAGTGTGGGTAATGGGGTACCAGCATACACTACCATAGGTCCAACACGCTCCTCAGCTACTGGGACCTCATCCAGGTCCTCCTCATCTGGAATAGCAATAACCTCTGTCTCTGACTCCTCTGAGGGGTCCTCCTCATCCTCCTCCATCTCAGGCTCCTCCTGATCCTCAACATCTAGCAATGCCTCATCATGCTCACGCTCGAACATCTCAGGGTCCTCTATCTCAGGCGCCTACACATTAAACGAGCTAAGTTACTATCATGATACTTATAAGGGTTCCCGTAAGGGTTTTTAATGTCAGCATTACTTTAAGTAGTCCGACCATGAACTTGGCAAGAGTTCTTATTATCTTTGTGAGTTTGTTATTATATCGACGCATCATCTCTGAGGTTTATAACGCTTAGCTCTGATACCATTTCTGTAACACCCCCAGATCCGGGGTCGGGGATCCGGGTCGTCACGGTCTTTCTTTCCACAATATCACTTCACTTAATTAATAATAATAACCTTATGTTGTGACCCCACACTAACACACACCACAACCCGTTATAGTCTCAGAGATGAAATTGAAATAAGTACAAGTCTTTGAATCCACCATTTAACAGTTATTACAACCCAAATGATTACTTGATAAATTTACAGTTAATTGCCATTATCTGCCACAAGTTATAATTATACATAATTTGATTCTCAAAAGTAGATGGTCTGAACTACATTAGATCTACCTCTGCAGTTATAGCAGCTACAACATCATCGGGAAGATGCGGGACGCTTCCTACGCGCTTGCGCTGGGTCTGCTGGAGTCTGGCCATCTCTCCTAACTGTTGTTGTGTGATGAAGAAATAAAGCAAGAGTGAGCCTTACAGCTCGCAAGATAATACATAGTGATAACAATAATATAAGTATCTAAATGGATACTTACTAGAATCTTTATCATGCGTAAGATAATTACTTACTAGATATAAGTAAAAACAAGGAATGAAGTTACCAATACTTCACTACACTTATATCATTTATAAAGCTACTTGAACTACCACCGTTCAAAGTATTATAAGCTTTTAAAAAAAACAACATACTATAGATGAGACCACAAGTTAAGACTTGAATAGATTCAATCTTTGAAATATTATTGAATGAAATAAAGTTACGAGATACTTTATTTAGTCCCGATATATATATATATCCACATATATATCTCTTAAACATTTCCTGGAACCTCTGTTATGTAAAGTATGAACAGAGTTTGAAACATCCAATGAATTTTGGAAAGGAAAAGAATTTTGGCATAAACCAGATATCTTGCTGATCAGGCAAAGATACCAATAAGTAACCTTTTCTACTGTAGATGGATGAATTCCTCACCGGTCATCAGCCTGGCCGCATTAGGACCTCGCGCTAGACGTTACCCGGCCACTCACGCGTTGATGGACTGCCACCCAGCCACTTACACATTCATAGACCGTACCCCGGCCTGTCTCTTATGCCGACTCAATCAGATGGACTTACTTCTCGAACATTGGGCAAGTAATCAAATGTTTTCTCAAACAGCAACCATGTTGCGAATATAAAATACACCACAGAGCCGGATCCCCAAGATTTTGAGCGAATATTCAAGTCTCCTTCGAAAGGAAGATCTTAAATCGGAAAACGAGTTTGGGATCCGCTCTAACTTTTAAAATCATTTTGAAGACTCGAAAACATTTTTAAGAATGTTTGGAGTAAAGCTGATTTAATGAAATAAATCAGTCCCGATATATTAGAAAATATCTGAATATTATTATTTAAATAATATTCCCATAAAGAATAATCTTTATAAAAATAATTGAAGTAGAAGTATTAAAACTATACTTAGAAACGGGTATTAAATAACCAAAGATACACTTATATGAAGTATTATCTTTATTTGAATAATCGAAAATAAGTTTGATTATTAACACCTTATTCTTTAATAAAATAAAGAATATATTTCAGTAATAAGCGGAGTCATAATACCTCGAATGAATATTATAAATAATATTCATTAAATAAAATAAAGGAGTCATACATCCTCAAATGAATATTCAAATAATATTCAATTAATAAAATAAAAGGAGTCATAAGCCTCGAATGAATATTCAAGATAATATTCATTAATAAAATAAAGTTATCGAATAAACCTTATTCGATTAATAGTTTTGAAAACTATAACCATATATATATATATAAATATATATATATAATATAAATCTACTCGGGATCCTCGACTCCCGGTTTTAGAAAATGTTTTCACCTTTGGTCCCTATACTAATCCCTATACTAAGGGTATACGCAAATACCTTATCTCTAGCATAGGTATTATGCAACGAATAAGCATTTGAACCAACAGATATAAATCAAGAATACGAAACAGGCATGCATATATACCATATCACATGCTACAATATATCGCAAGAATTTGCTAATAACAATATGCATTTACAAGATCATGCATATACATACATCACAACAACAGTATAATGGGTAGAAAACTTGCCTGAGCGACTTGGGGTGATAAAAGGCTCGGGACGAGTCTGGTAACCTATAAACAACAAGTAAGTTGGAATTAAACCAAAATCACTTGTAAATCTATACTTTAACTAACTTAGACTCTAACGCTTGTTTTGCGCTCACTGATTCGCTTAAGTCACTCGGGTACCCTCGGCTCCACCATTTTTAATAATTTAACCTTTACGAGTTTTAAAGCGATTCCTTCGCGAGTGTCTTACCAACTGCCTAACACACTTACCATAAATGTTTCATACATTAATTAACCCTTTTGGTCTTTAACCTATGTTTCAAAGTAAGGCGAGGGGAAAAGTTTCGTTCGCGAAACGCCGTTACTTGAAACGGTCGTTTCTCCTAAACCGTGCATCGGAATCGAACGAACTACATATCAAAACGAAGCTCGTAACATGAGCTATCTAGAAATGGCAATGGTCATAATCTAGCAGGGGGTTCTCGGGTCCTAATGTTATGCACAAAAACAGTCTAAAGAAAATCGGACGTTACGACGGCTATGTTTACGCGATTTCCAATATTTTAAACCATTCAAAACCATTCCAAATCAACCTCAAATCCAACATACAACCAACATCCATCCTTATCACATATAACAACCCCAACCAATTCAATTTAATCATTCATACTTATCTAAGCTTAACTTTAATCATACTTAAGTTCTTTTAATAAAACCACAACATTTACCATTCCATTTCACTACCATTTCAAATCCCAAACTCTAATCACAACAACAAGCTACAATATCATCCTACTAATCAAAATCATCTTATAATATATAGGAATCTAGGGTTTGGAGATGGTATACCTTCCTTGAAGTGGTGGGAGGAGCTAGGAAGCCTTAAGAAGCTTTGAGAAGTCTTAGGAATGCTTGGATCTTCAAGGAAAACAAGAAAAACTTCAAGTTAAAAACTTGAAAACACTATTCATAGTATCTTCTTTGATTAAATGAAGAAGATTGAGAAGGAATTAATGGCTTAAACTCATGATATAGCCCTAACTAAGCATGAAGATGATTAGGGAATTTACTCACCAATTTAGGAAGCTTGGATCTTGAATTTTTAAATTTTCTTGCCTTATGAATAGTGAAAAGCCGAGAGCAAAGATGAACAAGGCCTTGGTTTCTTTTTGATTTTGATCAAGAATGAATTTGCTTGGCTTGGTTGATTTTTTTTGTGTTTGATTTAGTCAATTACCTTCTTGCCCTTGAATTTGTGTGGTTACAAAGCCACCACACCTCCTTCCTTCCCATGTCATGCTTGTGTCATGTGGTGATGTCATTTCCCTCCTTGTCCCCTTTCTATTGGTTGGATGACATCATTCCCACTAATCCCTTTGATTAACTTCCTAATCGTTTGCCTAATGACCGCTGATCTGTTATACGGTTCGCTTAACTTTCGTTCTCGTTTATCGTTTGAAGGATCATACCCGGGATCTTATTACTTAGGTTCCCTTAACCTTTCTCAATACATTATATTCCTTTTTATGATCCTCTATTATAATCCTTTAATTTAAATCCTTTTTATCCTGTTACCTTATACTCAATTCTCTCGTATCTTGTGGATTTCCGGGAAAAACCAAAGTGTTCGGAATTGGATTCTGACGATCTTTACATACACTTATATACTACATAGAGTACTAATAATATCCCAGAATATCCATAACAGAACCCCTACATAGAGTGGCGTGAAAAGTTTTCTCATTCAGCTAAAACACTATTCACAAGGGTTACAAAAAGTTGAAAATTTTGGGGTTATTACAACTTGATTTATCCATGGAAGGATGCAAGTACCTCTTTAAAGGTGGAATTAAGGATATAACTTCGATAACTTGAGATGAATCCTAGGGGAATGCATAAAGGTTGGCATTCCACCCTTAATAGGGACAGCATAAGTTTTGACAGTATGAATTGGAAAGGATCAAGTTAGCAACAACCTTTAAGGATCAGTAGAGAAAATTTTTAGAAGTACATAGACAATGGTTAGTATTAATAAATGGTATCTTGATATACCCTGTATCTAGGGAATACAAGAGGAACAATTCAAGGATAACCTTAGAAGTTTTACAAGGAGAAAGGTAATATTTAAAATTCTCAAGAATAGAAATGTTGATAAAGGAAATATGACGTAGTTATAATGATGCCAAGTGGGGCACGTGTTAAACCACGAGAAAGTATGGATCGAACCAGTAAAGGTCGAAATTGTTCAGGGCAATTAGGGCCTAAGATAAAAGATGTTCTAAGTATGATTGAGAGTCAGTCATGACAGTGATTAACCTCTAAAGACTGAGGCAATAACTTATGGAAAAAAAATGGTGATATTTTTTTACTCATCAGATTTTAAGGAAAACATCTTCACATAAGCAGTGATTGAAATAAGGTAGAAAATTTAGTTGGAAGGTGGTTAAAAGGACATTGACTGTAAGGAAAATTTACTATCAGGAAAGGCCAAAGAGGTGGTCGACACCTTAAAGGTAAGAGGATAATTATAGGCACTCGTGCGAGAGGAATACAGTGATGATGGTTGAAGCCGGGAAGGTTGTATTACGGTTCGGAAGATTGACATTCCTTCTTATGACTGTGCAATACTCAACCGTAATAGTAGTTGGGTAAAGGTTTAATTCGTGTAATCGCCATTAGCGGGCTATCTATCTTAGAAGGTCCTATCTTGAGAATAAGTCGGGACCATATTTCAAAAAGGACCAAACAAACCTTTGAGTTAAGTCTTCTATTGAAGGCATATGATTAAGAATGGTATTAACCTGCTATCGTTGCTTTGATTGAAACTCTTCTGCAATTTTATCTGCTTCATGTCATGTATGTATGTCAGGATCAGGAGTGTTCTTCATGAATCATGAATGGTGATTATGTTACCTCCTTGGAAGGATTTGATACGACATGTATCGACTCCGTATGGTTAGATATTAAGATTTCATGGAACGTGAATGACGATAGTAGGTCAATAGTGGACCATAGTAATGCAGCAATGATTCTGCGAGTAATGAGCTGATTACAACCGTGAGAGTTGTATTGGAATGGATGTTGAGATTAAGTACCACTAATCGGGTCGTGTTGACGTATAAGTTATCTTTGATAAAAAACTAGGTCGATAATTTACCTATTGAGTATACATTCCTTCTTATCAATAGAGAGTCGTGTTACTATACGAGGAAGGTTGCAGTGCAAGCATAGAATTCTAGTAACGATAATGTCTAGAATGAGATCCCAGATTCGATTTTCGATATCGAGGGAGTTTCAAAGGTGATTGTGTATAAGCTCGAGCAAGAGCATGGTTCCATAGAATGATGGATGGAATAGTAAATATTTAAGCATGTGAAATGCGATGCGATAATACTTGATATATATATATACATATATTTTGTTCTCGTATGACAAACCTCTATAGTTCAGAGGTAGGTTCCAAGCCAGATATTTTGTAGCAGTATATTTTTTTCTCATATACACAATTCTCTTCAATTCGTTCTTTCTCTTCTTTTCATTTCATATAAGCTGAGAAGAACAACCCTTTCAGAAGGGGAGGTATTGCCGAATGACTATCTATCTGTGTGATAGAAGCCTAGTAGGATACCATCTATTATTTAATTGCTTGTCAAGTACTAAAGGCTGGCCACCTTCTGTACTAACTATGCGATATAACAAGTGTTCATGATCATAGTGATCTCAATAAATTCTTTTACTTCTATATGATTGATCAAACTTTGGAAAATAGAAACAGCTGAAAAAGGAGTGGTAAAGTTATGGTGGTATTCGGAATGGAAACACATTCATGATACTAAGGTTGACGTGGTTATTAAAAGGTTATAGAACGCTAACGAGCAAAAGTATAACTAGTATAATATTAGGAACGGAAGGTAGTAGCGATTACGAACTGGAAAAGAATGGGTATTGAGAAGCAAAAGCTCTAATGCTAAAAGCTATAATGAGAGTCTGTGCAATAGACTTGAAAGAATTTGGAATGATCACTTAACACGAATTGAGTTTTCTTACGACAATAGATCATATGTCAGTATTGAGATATCGCCTTAGGAGATCCTTGAGGGAAGACAATGTCGATCTCCCTTATGTTAGGATGAAGTTGCAGAGCGCAAGATGCTCGGACCAGTAGTGGTCCAAAGGACCAAGGATATAATAGATCTAATCAGAGGACGACTGGTAGTAGCCCAAGGTGGACATAAAAAGTATGTTGATTTGACACGAAAGGACAAGGAATAGGAAAGAGGGGACCTAGTAATGATAAAGGTATCCCTTGGAAAGGATGGATGAGGTTCGGAAAGAAAGGAAAGCTAAGCCCACGAATTGTTGGACCCTTTGAGGTATTAAGACATATTGGGAAGTTAGCATATGAGCTAGCCCTACCCTGAACATGTAGCAAGTTCATAACGTGTTCCACGTATCAATGTTAAGGAAGTGTAATTCGGATGCCAGAT
Source organism: Apium graveolens (assembly GCF_009905375.1). NCBI lineage: Eukaryota > Viridiplantae > Streptophyta > Magnoliopsida > Apiales > Apiaceae > Apium > Apium graveolens. Next base: position 23,327 of record NW_027421504.1, read on the forward strand.
AAATAGGGGCATATGAGCGCATAGACATGCAACCCGACGTAACCTATATGGAACAACCAGGAAGGGTTATAGAGTAAAAAGGAACAAGTGCTTAGGAGAAGGGTTATCAAACTAGGCAGAGTTTGGTGGTAGGACCACAATGTGGGAAAATTTACTCGAGAGTTAGAAAGTGCAATGCTAAGAGAGTATCCCTATTCATTTTCTATCTGATTCCGTGACGGAATCCTTTTAAGGAGGGGAGACTGTAATAACCCCAATTTTGGAATTTTTTTAAACCCTTATGAATAGTGATTTTGCTGATTATGTTGAATAAGAAAACTTTTCATACCATACTATGTAGGGTTTCTTCTATTGTTATTCTGAGATCTTATTAGTACTTTATATGGGATATAAGTGTATGTAAAGATCGTCAGAATCCAAATTCGAACACTTTGATTTTTCCCGAAAATCTACCAGATACAAGAAGAACTGAGTATAAGGTAACAGAATAAAAAGGATTTAAATTCAAGGATTATAAGAGAGGATCATAAAAGGAATATAATGTATTGAGAAAGGTTAAGGAAACCTAAGTAATAAGATCCCGGGTATGATCCCTCAAACGATAAACGATAAACGATAACGAAAGTTAAGCGAACCGCATAACAGATCAACGGTCATTAGCCAAGTAATTAGGAGTTAATCAAGGGGTTAGTGGATGATGATGTCACACCAACACGAGGAAGACAAGTGTAATAAGATGACATAGGAAAGGTGACATAAGCATGACATAAGGGAAGGAGGTGTGGTTGATTAATAACCACACAATTTTTCATGGGTAAAAAGGTAATTAATCAAAAACAAAAGCTAGCAACCAAGCAAACAAATCAAAAAACACAAAACACTCCATTTTCTTTATCAAACTCTCGGCTTTCCTTCATTTTCAAGGATAAGAAAATCCAAATTCAAGCTCCAAGCATTGTTAAATCGTGAGGTAATTATCTAAGGTTCCTTGTACTTAGATATAGTTATCCTATGAATCTAAGCTCCAAATTCCTTCACAATCTCTTCCTAAAAATCATGGAAGAAGATGGTGAATAGTGTTTTCAAGAACTAAAATTTTTGTTCTTGAGTTTTTGTTTAGATTAAGCTTGGATAAGGACTTTTAAGGGTGATTCCAAGCTAATTACTGGATTCTTCACTCTCCAAGGTATAACCCCTACAAACCCTAAATTTACTTGAGTATTTGGTTTAGTTTTGTTGTTATAGTTCATGAGAGGCTTGTTTGTTGTGAATGTAGAGGATAGTTGGTGTTGTGATGTTTTGGAGTTGTAATTCTTGGAGTATTGATTAATGAACTTAAGTATAGTTTAAATTCATGTTTGAGAATAGTATAAATTGATAATTTTGAGTTTTTGGGGTGAAGTATGGATGGAGTTTGGTTGTGATGTTGATTGTGGGTTGATTTGGAGTGGTATAAATTTGGGTAATCGCGTAAACATAGCCGTTGCAATGCCCGATTTACCGTAGACTGTTTTTGTTCTTAACATCAGAACCCTTGAACTCACTTTTAGGTTTTGACCATTGCCATTTTTAGATATTTCATGTTACGAGCTTCGTTTTGATATGTGGTACGCTTGAATCCGATGTACGGTTTAGGAGAAACGACCGTTTTAAGTAACGGCGTTTCGCGACCGAACCATTACCCCTCACCTTACTTTGAAACCTTGGTTAAGGACCTTAAATGACTAATTAGGGTATGAAACATTTATGTAAATTGTATTAGGCAGTTGTTAAGGTACTCGCGAAAGAATTGCCTTAAAACCCTTAATGGTTAATTTATTAAAATGGTGGAGCCGAGGGTACTCGAGCGACTTAAGTGAATCGTTAAGCGCGAAAGCGAACGTTAGGACTCTAAATGGTTAAAGTCTAGTTTCTTAAGCGACCGGGGTTTAATTCTGACTTATGTTGTTGTTCATAGGTTATCGGACCCACTCTAAGCTTAAGTCTATCCGGGAGCACTCAGGCAAGTTTTCTATCCGTATAACTGTTGTTGTGATGTATATGTGTATATGCATTATCTTATGATAGATGCATGATTGTTATTAGCAAATTCTTGCGATATATTGGAGTATGTGATATGGTATATATGCATGTCTGTTTGGTAATCTTGATATATATCTGTTTGTTCAAATGCTTATTAGTTGCATAATACCTATGCTAGAGATAAGCAGTAGTTGCGTATAAGGATAGGGGACCCAAAGGTGAACCCTTTTCTAAAACCGGGAGTCGATGTTCCCGAGTATATGATATATATATATATATATATATATATATGATATAGTTTTCAAAACTATTAATCGAATAAGGTTTATTTGATAACTTTATTATTTAATGATATTACTTGAATATTCATTCGAGGACTTATGACTCACTTTATATTTAATGAATATTACTTGAATATTCATTCGAGGAATTATGACTCAGTTTATATTATTTATTGAATATTACTTGAATATTCATTCGAGAACTTATGACTCAGTTTATATTATTTAATGAATATTATTTGAATATTCATTTGAGGATCTATGACTCCGATTATTTACTGAATAATATTCTTTATTTTATTAAAGAATAATGTGTCGATAATCAAACTTACTTTTGATTATTCAAATAAAGATATTACTTTCGTATAAGTATATCTTTGGTTATTTACTATTCATTTCAAGTATAAGTTTTACAACTTCTACTTCAATTATTTTTATAAAGATTATTCTTTATGGGAATATTATTTAAATAATAATATTCAGATATTTCTAATATATTGGGACTGATTTACTTTATTAAATCAGCATTACTCCAAACACTCTTTAAAGTGTTTTTGAGTCTTTAAAATGATTTTTAAAAGTTAGAGCGGATCCCAAAACTCATTTTTTTATATATTTAAGATCTTCCTTTTAAAGGGGATTTAAATACTCGCTCAAAACCGGAGGGATCGGGCTCTGTGGTGTATTTCATATTCGCAACAAGGTTGTTGTTTGGTAAATGAATTGATTACTTACCCAACGTTCGGGAAGTAAGTCCATCTATCGAGTCGGCATAAGCAACATGGGCTCAGTGGGCGTCCATGAAAGTGTAAGTGGCTCAGTGGGAGTCCATCAAATGTGTAAGTGGCTGAGTGGCAGTCCAGCATAAGGTCCTATTGCGACCAGGGTGATGACCAGTGGGGAATTCGTCCATCTACTAGTAGAAAAGGTTACTTATTGGTATCTTTGCCTGATCAGCAAGATATCAGGTTTATGCCAAGGTTTTCTCCTTTCCAAATTCATTGGATATTGCAACTCTATTTATAATTTTCATAACAGAGGTTTTCAAGGAGTGTATGAAATGTATATATATAGGTGTATATATATATATACGGGACTTAATGAAGTATCTCGTAACTTCATTATTTATAACGATATTCAAAGATTGAATCTATTCAAATCTTGTCTTGTAGTCTCATCTATGTGATGAACTTTTGAAACTAATTATAACTTGAATGGTGGTAGTTCAAGTAGTATTCAGAAAAGATATAAGCATATTGAAGTATCTTGTAACTTCATCTTTTCAACTTATATCTGGTTAATGATTATCTTATGCATGACAAAGATTTTCACAAAAACGTTGAGACAGGGTTAGATATATGAGATCACCTAGCAACGATAGTTTTATACAGTTATAAACTGGAACTCTATGTATATTATACATGGCAGAGGATTTCAAAGATTTTGAAAAGTATATATGTATATATACTGAATATTTTGCGACTTCGTCGCGTTAAGATATCAACTTGGTTCATTTCTTCTTGACCAAGACTTTCATGAGTGCTATGAGAATGCTCATATATTGTTAATCATTATACATATTATTTTGGTGGGCTTGTTGCTCACTCTTGCTTTCTTCTTTCATCACACAATAACAGATAGAAAGGATGAACAGGACCAAGCTCCCAATTCGCGAGCGGATAGGAAACGTTCCGCAGTTTCCTATAGGCGTTGACGTCGCTGTAGCTGAGGTAGGAACTACCAATAGGCTAGGCTTTCAACTTTTGATGTACCAGACTTATGTATCTTTATCAATTGTAATAATGGCAAAGAAATGTAAATCTATTCAGAAACCCTTTTAAGGTGTAATGGCATTTAATTTTGGAATAAAATGACTCGTGTTATTTTTGATATTCATCTCTGAGACTATAACTTGTGGTGTGTGTATTTATTATGGGGTCACAGTACAGAGTAGTTGATTGTTTATTAAGATTGGGTGTTATTAAGGGAAATAGAACTCGTGACAACCCGGATCCCGACCCCGGATTTAGGGGTGTTACAGCCTCGTATTGATGACTTATTTGATCAACTGAAAGGAGCAGCATGGTTTTCAAAAATCGACTTACGATCAGGTTATCATCAGTTAAAGATCAAGACAGAAGATATTCCAAAGACGGCGTTCAGAATGAGATACGGACATTATGAATTTCTTGTGATGGCTTTTGGACTGACGAATGCACCTGCAGCGTTTATAGATTTGATGAATCGAGTATTCAAGAAGTACTTGGATAAGTTTATCATTGTATTTATTGATGACATCTTGATTTATTCAAAGACAGAAGAAGAACATGCAAACACTTAAAAACGACATTGGAGACGTACGAAAGGAGCAACTCTATGCGAAATTTTCAAAATGTGAAGTTTGGCTAAAAGAAGTGCAGTTTCTAGGACACATCATCAGTATTGAAGGAATTCAAGTGGACCCAGCAAAGATTGAAGCTGTTTTAAACTGGGAGAGACCAAAGACGCCAACGGAAGTCAGAAGTTTCTTGGGATTAGCTGGTTATTATAGAAGATTCGTTAAAGATTTTGCGAAGATAGCCATACCATTGACGAAGTTGGACGAAAGAACGAAAAGTTCGAATGGAACGAAAAATGTGAAGCCAGTATCCAAGAATTGAAGAATCGACTAGTAACCGCACCTGTGCTTGTGTAACCTGATGATCAAGGAGACTTTGTCATATACAGTGATGTTTCGTATCGAGGACTTGGATGTGTTTTGATGCAGCATGGGAACGTAATCGCATATGCTTCCAGACAGTTAAATCCGCATGAACAGAAATATCTGACGAATGATCTCGAGCTAGCAGCAATTGTGTTCGCATTAAAGCTTTGGAGACACTATTTATACGGTGAAAGATATGAGATTTATACGGACCATAAAAGCTTGAAGTACATTTTCACCCAGAAGGAACTCAATATGCGACAGCGAAGTTGGCTAAAATTAATCAAGGATTATGACGTTTCAATCAATTATCATCCAGGCAAGGCAAATGTAGTAGCAGATGCGTTAAGTCGAAAGGAACGATTGAACCTGTTAACATCTTCAGAGGACTTAATCAAGGAATTCGATAAATTGGAGATTGAAGTTCGTGTGCCAGAAAGTTCTACCGAAATGATTTACGCTATGACTTTTCAGCCAGAACTTTTGGAGAAAATAAGAAGGTGTCAGGAAGAAGTAATGGACCAGGATATCGACAATTTAACGGGAGAAGATTACCAGTCAGAAAGATGTTAAAGGAATTTTTCGTGTTGCTTCAAGGATCTGGATACCTAACGTACCGGAATTAAAAGCGGAAATTTTGCAAGACGCTCAAAGTTCAAGATATTCGATTCATCCCGGAAGCACAAAGATGTATAGAGACCTGAAGGAAAATTTTTAGTGGCCGAATATGAAGAAAGAGATAGCGGAATGGGTTAGCAAGTGTTATACGTACCAAAGAGTGAAAGCTGAACATCAACGCCCGAGTGGACTACTACAACCACTAGATATTCCCAAATGGAAATGGGAGCACTTAGCTATGGATTTCGTAGTGAGACTTCCAAGGACGAAAGCAAATCATGATGTAATTTGGGTTATTGTTGATCGATTGACAAAATCAGCACATTTTCTCCCGATCAACGAAAGATTTTCACTGGACAAGTTGGTGCACTTATATCTCAAGGAAATCGTAATGCGTCATGGAGTACCCGTATTGATTGTATCGGATCGAGATCCCCATTTCAATTCGAGATTTTGGAGACAATTCCAGGAATGTCTAGGAACGAAGTTGAACATGAGTACTATTTATCATCCACAAACGGACGAGCAAAGCGAAAGGACAATTTAAACAATTGAAGATATGCTACGTGTATGCGCAATAGACTTTGAAGGCAATTGGGACGAGCACCTACCGCAAGTGGAATTCTCTTACAATAATAGCTATCAAGCAAGTATCGAGATGTCACCTTATGAAGCTCTATATGGAAGAAAATGCAGATCACCTACCTGTTGGGATGAAGTGGGAGAACGTAAGATTCTAGGTCCAGAACTGATTCAGCAGATCAAGGAAAAAGTAGAACTTATACGAAAGCGACTTGAAGCAGCGCAGAATCGACAGTGTAAATATGCAGATCTATCCAGAAAGGATATGGACTACCAAGAAGGAGAGCATGTATTGCTAAAGGTATCACCATGGAAGGGATTAACCAGGTTTGGCAACAAAGGCAAATTGAAACCTCGCTACGTTGGACCATTTGAAATTTTGAAGAAAATGGGAAGGTTGCATACGAGTTAGCTTTACCACCCCATATGCAGCATATTCACAACGTATTTCATGTATCTATGCTTAAGAAGTACAACCCTTATACAAGGCATGTAATAGAATATGAGTCAATAGAAATTCAGGCAGATTTGTCATATGTAGAGCAGCCGATAAGAATTCTAGATCGGCAAGAGAGGGTATTAAGAAACAAGTCTGTATCATTAGTGAGAGTTTTATGGAGAAACCCACTGGTTGAAGAATCAACCTGGGAGCTCGAGAGTGAAATGTTAGAAAAGTATCCTTAGTTATTTGCATAGTATGATTCTGAGGACAGAATCCTGGGGGAGAATGTAACGACCGAGAAATTACGCTTGTATTATATCATAATAAAGATAAATTATGTGTATTATTATGTGATTAAATGTGTTGAGTCATTAAACCCTAACTGCTGTGTTACGTGTTGTCTGTTTTGATCCAAACGTTTTGGATATTTATTGAATGTTTTATCGTAAGTATATCTTATATCAAAACCCGTACAGCTCAAACCATGTTTTAAAAGCCCGTATTTCAAATAAAATCATTGGCCCTATTTTTCCAAAAACAACCTACACCATATCGTTATTCTGAACCCCTAGACGTTTTACAAATTTACCTTTTTCGCGAAAAACGACTTTTCCGGACCCCTTCGGGTACCAAAAACCCCCACAAAAATCACATTTTATTTTTATATGGTCATAAAATTATCATACATTATTTTTCTTTGCATTTTTGTAATATTCACAATTTTTGGGAATTTTTAGCATTAATTTTGTATTTATTGGATATTTAAAATTCATTATTAATACCCAAAAATTATAAAAATTGGGGCCAAATATTTTTATTAGGAGTGTAATTAGCCCCTTAATTTTATTTAGGGGTATATTTTCATAAATAAATAGCTGATTTTCTGTTAATTAATTAGTTAATTAATCATAAAAAAATCAAAAAATTCAGAAAATCAAGAACTAGGGTTTGTTGGTGAAGAACAGGGCAGAGAATCAAACAGGATTTTGATCGTGATTCTGTCAACCAAATCGAGCATGTAAGTAGTCAAATTGAAGCTGGTGATTCGTAGTTTCCGTTTATGTAATTACTTTTGTTGATTGTTGAGTCGATTTTAATTTCGTATTTTCGGGATTTTAATTCGAATTCGGGTTGCTTGATTTGTGGTTTGTTTGATGATTCTGTGGTCATAAGCTTGTAGATCGTTGTGTTGCGAATCGAACGGCACCGGTTTCATGCCTGTTGGTGTCCGTTTTAGCCTCACCGGAAAGCGGCGACGCCGCCGCTGTTCTTTGTTTTTCCGGCTTCGTGTTCGACGAGGACGAAGGGTAAACAGAAGAGGACGTTGTGGTTGTTGTGGAACAAAAACGGTGAAGGAACGGGATTGAAATCGCAGCTGTGGTCGTTGTTTTTGCTTCGTCGGTTCCGGCCGCCGTCGTCGGAGTAATTGTCGGATTCTGGGCGTTCTTCGTGACCCGATAACCCGGGTTCAACCCGGTTTCCAACCCGGTTTCGACCCGGGGTTGATCCAAAAACCCTAACCCTGAAACCTGTTGTTGTGTTTCTGAAATTTTAATATTTATTTTATTTTTTCTAAAATCAGAAATCAGTTCTAATAATTCTAGAAAGTAAATAAAAATTAGATTTATATTTTGAAAATTATAATAATTTCTGAATTATTTTATTAATTTAGAAATTCGAATTTAATTATTTAATTAATTATTTAATTATCTATCTAATTATTTATTAGTTATCTAATTAATTAATAATTAGGTAATTAATTAATAATTAGGTAATTAGTTAATAAATAAGGATTAAATAATATGATTAATAATCTGATAATTAGTTTATTATATTACGAGTAACCCGTATCCATGTGAGTAGTGATTCGATAATTAGAATTATTAGTCGAGCGATGGTTTATTCGAAGAATATCGTAATAATGATTCGATCGTATAACTAAATACAGATAGTTAATTGATTAATTAATCGTATAGGCATAGTAATAATAATAGCAGTTCGATAGTAATTGGAGAAACGCGAGTAGCTCGTATTTATACGAGTATTTAGTTATTGAGTTAGATTATAATTCGAGTATAAGTTTATTCGATAAATAGCGTATCAGTTAGTTGTATCGGTTGTTTATTTATAAAAATCGATCTAATCGAATAAGTAATAATAATTTGTAAATAATTGTAATAAATTGTAATTAATCCTAATAATTAGGGATTAATTATTTTAAAATACAATAATTATTAATTAATTATTTAAAAATATAATTGTGGGCTATTTAATTATAATTAATTATTTATAATTAATTATTAATTAATTAAATCTTGTTCAATTCATAATAATTAAACCGTTAGTCCGATTTGAGCGAAACGAAGACCCCTAGACTCAGAAAAATGAAACGAATCCAATAAAAATAATTGTAAGTTATAATTTCTTCCAGAAGAGAATGATCTTGTGGTAGTGAATGGTTATAGACCCTAATAGGGGTATAATCGAGTTAAATAAATCCCGAAAAATTATAATAAAATCAGCTAGGGTTAGTTATTTAAATATGAGTCTAGTATCGATTCTAAAAATAATTATAAGTCTAAAAATCAATTATTTGCTTTATGTACTATGTGCTTTACGTGGTTATGTGAACCTTACGTGCTATATAATTATATGTGTATATATGCGAGTCAGATAGAAACACATGGGTAGATTGATAGGGTTGCGTAGTATCAATTTGAGATACGCGTATGTAGTAAGTTATCTAAACGATTATCTTTCTATGATTGGTTCAGTGTCAGCAAGCCAAATCAAGCTAGAGACCGAAGGTGGTGAGTTGAACCAGGTTAAGTACGCGCAAGGCAAGTTTTTCCCCTATTCTAAATTCAGAATAGTGAATTATATCTCATTTTCCATATCAGTTACACTTTGATAATTCTTGTTCATAAACACTATACCAGTTATTGATTCTTGTTTCTATTTCATTTCGATTCTTGATTTCTCCCAGTTTATTAAATCCTTTATTCATATTCCAATACTTTTACCCTTGTTACTATACTTTGATATATCCTAGTATTGGGATACATCAAAAGCATTTCGATTGTTCCGGATGCTACACTTTGGACTGGATGGTTACTATACGGGCTGGGTTTTACCCAGACCATTAATTAATAGGCCGTGGTTGCCTGGGTACTCTTTATGTTGGTCGGGTTTATACAGTTGGGTATAGATCCGCACTGTATTCTGACTGATCAGCAGGTTATAGTGCATAGTTAGTTCTTGTTTCTAGTCTTGTTCATTTGGCACTCGCCAGTGTTGGAAAATTATTATCTTATACAGATTCAGATGGTTGTTCAAACCACCAGATTATCGGTTCATTTATACTTCTCTCTTTACTATATATATATATATATATTGTTGCAGGCTTGTTGAGCAATTTTGGCTCATCCTTTTATTGTTATTCCTATTATTTTACAGTTAAGGTAGAAAATGAAACCCATCAGGACCCGCGTAGTCAAGAAGTGAGTCAAGCAGCGGGACCCTCTTATACCAAGGGTGTTCCTTCCTATCCCCGAAGAGAGCTTTGAGTCACCGGATCAGGTGTAATAGGATAAGTAGTATTATGGTTTGAATAAAAGTTTGGTGTAATTTGAATAAAAGTTATGTGATAAGAATGTAGATAGAATAAAGTTTTGTAACAAAGAGAGTTCTTCAGACACATTGTTTTATTTGGGTTGTAATAAAGTTAGTGTGAGGTTCTTGTTTTCAACTCTTAACCTTAAAAGATCCTGAGTAGTAGTAGTTCGGGGTAATTATTATATTTATATTCCGCTTGTGCAGGTTTAGTTGTAGTTGTTATTAATAATGCCCCAAATCTATACCCCGGATTTGGAGGGTGTTATACTTGTCTCTCTTTTCATGATTCAAGTTAGAGTTGTTTATAATATTTTTTATCTATTAGTAGAATGTCTGCGTCCCTTGCCATTTTTTGGAAATATGGTCCCCGCTACCTATTTTACCTATTTTACGGGGGGTTATAAATTGGCACCTAATATCACAGTATTATGTAGTCCCTGAATATGCAAATGGTTGATGGTATTGTAATATTGAAAGTATCAGGATATAAAAATTTAATTGCAACTTTTCCTGACTTATTCAAAAAAATTTCTTTGATTCATGTTGAAGTGTGTTAATTTTGTTTTAGGGGGATGGAGTAGACCACATGGTCATGATGTATTGCATGTGTAATGGGGAATAAGGAGGTTGTCAAACACAAGTTAGGGGATTGAACAAAGAGCAAACTCAAAAGAAAAATGCCACCAAGTGGAGATTAGCTACCATTTAATCCTTGGCCATTGACATCACTCTTTTTTGTACCAGAGGGACAATATTAATCTGGAATCTAATCATTTGCAACAGTTTTGCAGTAAGATTCTAGTTAGATAATTTGTCAGTGTCATGTATGACATTTGCTTGAAATGTATGAAATAGTTATTGCGCTAGATCAAGAAATATTTATTATGGATGTATTTTTTAATACATAATAATAGATATTAATCTATGGTTGTGTTCAATTTGAATTTGAAAGCATGTTTTTTTGTTATGGCGAGTTTTTGGTTATACAAATTTTAGTTACAACAAGTTTTTGGTTGTGCAATAAAGTCTGGGAGGAAGGAAAAGAATTACATTTTTTGACAATATACGTCGGTTCCTCCTAAAACATGGATGACGTATAAAATACTAGTAACAGTGTGTGTACGTCGGTTGCCTAAATAAAATGATGTAAAAGGGTAAAATATATGTCGGCTATTTCACTTTATATGTCGGCTTTTCTAATATATATGTCGGATTTTTATGGTTTTTACGTCGGCCATTAACCCGACATATATTGAGCCTTTTACGTCGCCTTTTAACCCGACATAAAAACCTCATTAAATATACGTCCCCCTCTATACGTCGCCATTTAACCGACGTATATGGAATATTTAACCAACATAAAAGGTTATTCTATACTAGTGGATCCTGAATGATTTCAGTTTCACCTCATTCTTTTCAATCTTTTCTCTTAACATAGCTTCAATCTCATTGGCACACTTCAGCTTGTTTTCAAATATTCATTTTCTTGCTTGATTGACTCAAGCTCCACAAGCAGCAGATCCATCTTTTACTTCTCACTCTCAAGCTTCTCATTAGCTTTTGTTAGCCTACTGACTTCCTCAGTAGCTGCTACCAAGCTAGTGTGTATAGAAACATCTCCACACTCATTTTATATAGTCTCATTATATTGACTAACATTTAAATCAATAGTGGTTAGAGTTGGTACCTTTAATTTTGAAGTGGATGCTTCTCCATGCTCAAAAGCCATTAGTGCATAGTTTCCAACTTCTTCATCCTCATCATCAACATCAATATCATCCCAACCCTTTCCTTCTACAATATAGGCTTTTCCAAACTATTTCTTCAAGAGAGCTTCTACTTTGCTTTCAGTTCCAAGTAAGCTTTATCCTTTTTCACCTTTTTAGGCTTTCTACATTCAGTAGCAAAGTGACCCTGCTCATCACAATTGAAGCACCTTATCTTTGATCTGTCTACGGATCCTGTTTTGTAGCCACCTTTGCTAACTGAATTGTACTGAGCTTTTGGTTTCCAGTTGTTGCTGTTAGAAGATTGTCCCTTGTTTTTGAAAAATCTTGGTTTCTTAACTCTTATGTTAGAAAATTTCCTAGCCAAGTAAGCCATGGATTGGTCCATTTCATCTAGCTCATCCAAGTTGTAATATTCATCTTCCTCCAGCTCCAATACAACTTGCTTCTGAGGTCTTTTGTTCCATAGCTTGAACAACTGGAACTTGATCATCTTGTTCATCTTCACTTTCTTCTCTGTCATTCACAATCAAAGCACTTGAACCATCAACAACATGACCATGGTGTGCTTTCAATGACTTTCTTTGCAGTATTTCAAGTTCATAAGTTTTCAAGATTCCATATAGAACTTCCAAAGTCATTCTGCTTAAATCTCTTCCTTCTCTAATAGCTGATATTTTCTGTTCAAGATGGTCAGGTAGAGTTAGCAGGAATTTTAGGTTAACCTCCTCGGCTTCATAATATTTATCATGTAGCTGCAAGTCATATATCAATTATTGAACCTTTCAAAAACTTCAGTAATTCTTTCTTTTGGTTTAGCCATAAACCCAAATAAACCAGAATCTGACCTAACTTCCTCTGTTCCTTCACATAGAATCTCTATTTTCTCCCAGATCTTTTTGGTTGTGTCACAGTTGATAATGTTAATGTTAGATATATTTGATAATGTCATGGCTAATATGATTTATGTTTAGTTTTCAAATCTTACTTAACAGGACAAATCAGTACTTAACTGGGAATCAGTACTTATACTGGAAGTCAGGACTTAAGGATATCAGTACTTATATTATCAGGAGTAATCATCAGAAGTTGGATATCAGAACTTAAGTGCTGAAGGACGATCAGATAAGGAAAGTAGCTAATTAAAGGAAAGAAGATCGAGATAAACATAAGAAGAGATATGCATGAAGAAGGAGTTCCGTGAAGAATGGAATACTTGGAAGAAAAATATCTGATTGATATATTTAGGAAGCAGAATTATATTCCATATCAGTTAGCGATTATCTTGTAACTGTGTAGTATATAAACACAGACATAGGGTTTACACTATAAGTGTTATCATATTCGAGAAGATTATTTATTGTAACCCTAGCAGCTCTCGTGATATTTGTTCATCACTGAGAGGTAACAGTTCCATACTTTAACAGAGTTTATTATTTCAATAAAGTTTGTTTTCTGTTACTCAAGATATTAAAGTTCGATTTGATTGTATTATACACTGTATTCACCCCTCTACAGTGTGTGTGACCTAACAAGTGTATCAGAGCCTATCTGTTAACACACATACAGTTAAAGATCCAAACACAATCATGTCTGACACAGAAAACTCCAACTAAGCCTACCAAAACTGAAGAACCTCCAAAGACACAAATTCAAAGTCGGTATGAAACCATCAGAGTTCCCATACTGAGACCATCTGAATATGCCATATGGTAGGTGAGGATGACCATGTTTCTGGAAGCTACAGATCCAGAATATCTTGATAGAATCAAGGAAGGGCCTCACAAACCAACCAAGCTCGATGTTGCAGTTGCAGGTGAAGCAGCAAAAACCGTACCAAAGGAAAAGAGTGATTATACTGCTGAAGATATCGCATCAATTGCTAAGAATGCTAAGGTACGACACTTACTGCATAGTACCATTGATAATGTAATGTCAAACAGGGTAATTAACTGCAAGACTGCTAAAGAGATATGGGATGCTCTGGAAACAAGGTGTCAGGGAACTGATACGATTAAAAAGAACAGGAAGACAATACTCACTCAAGAGTATGAACACTTTGATTCAAAGGCTAATGAATCATTGACTGATTTATATGATAGATTTATCAAACTCTTGAATGATCTGTCACTGGTTAATAAGGAGTATGATCTTGAAGATTCAAACCTTAAATTCCTGTTAGCTCTTCCTGAATGTTGGGATTTGAAGGCAACAACAATAAGAGACAATTACAATCTTGATGAAACAACTCTTGATGAAATTTATGGAATGCTCAAGACTCATGAACTTGAGATGGAACAAAGAAGCAGAGAAAAGGAGGAAAGTCAAGAACAGTTGCTCTTAAGGCTGAAGAAGAATCCCCCAAGGCAGCTACCTCAAGGAAAGACAAGGGTAAAGCTCTTTTAACAAAGTCTGATACTGAGTTATCAAGTTCTGAAAATGATGATGACTCAGATTCTGAAAGCTTGCCTGAGACTGATGCTGATGAGGAGATGATGAAGTGTGTGCTCTTATGGTGAAAGGCATCACAAAGATTGCATACAGGAAGTTCAGGAAGGGAAAAAATTTCCAGGAAAGGCATAAGTTCTTATAAGAAGAATTTCAAAAGATCTGAAGGCAGAGGAGGAAAGTCTGATAGAGGAGATTATACCAATGTCAAATGCTATAACTGTGGTGAGAAAGGCCACATATCTCTGACTGCAAGAAGGTAAAGGGTGACAAAGGCAAGGCTTGTCACAAAGCAGAAAAGCTGGACAGATACCTCAGACTCTGAAAGTGAGGAGAACTATGCATTGATGGCAAATGTTGATAAAGAAAGTGCTGAGAGCAGTTCTGAAACTGCTGAAACAAAGGTACCTCAGACTACTTATGCTTTTCATGCTGATGATATTAATGAGTTGAGAAGATATCTTAAAACCATGTTTGTTAGTTATAGAGATCAAACTTTAACATGTGAAAGATTAACTTCTGAAAATCTTGCTTTTAAGAAAAGAAATGATTTCTTAGAAAAAGAGTTAGTTATGTTCCATCAAACTCAGAAGGATAGAGATGATGCTCTTTATGTTAGGGATGAAGTGCTAAAAATGAATGAATCTCTAAAAACTGAGTTAGAAAAGGAAAGAGAGATAATCAGGACTTGGACTAACTCTGGAAGAACAACTCAAAATTTGCTAAGTAGTGAAATTGAAAAGAGGGCTTAGGTTATGGAGAGGATAAGAATGATAAAGGAACTGTAGAAATTAAGCCTGTTGTTAAGCAAAAGTCAAAGTTAAAACCTGTTAAGTTTGTAACTGAAAAGTCTGATAATGATAAATCAGAAGTTAGAGAGGGATTAACTTTTGACAAACTAAAACAGGAAAAGATAGCTGAAGTAAACATATGCTTAATGACTAAGAAGCAGCTTAAGCATAAGCTGAAAGATGTTAAGAATGCAAACAAGGTAAAATCACCTAGGAAAAATAGGAATAGAAAGGAAGGTGTGAATAAAAGCAATGATTATAAACCTGTTCCTGATGCTCCTAGGAAAACATGTCATAACTGTGGAAGTTCTAATCATCTGGCTTTTTTGCAGGAAGAATAAGAACATTAACTCCTTACCTTCAAAATCAGGAGTTAAGAGTCAGTCTGTTAGATATAAACCACAAAATCCTTGTTTTCATTGTGATAGTTTATGGCATTCCATTTATACTTGTAAGGAATATCATAGTTTGTACTATGATTATTATCAATTAAAACCTTCTTTGAAGAAAGTTTCCATTGTTCCTTCTAGTGTAAATTCTGATTCAAAGTCTAATAGTGTAAGTTCGGATAAGAAAAATGTTAACTAAACTCTGATGTTAAATCCGCTGCCAATGTTAACAAACTAATAAGGCCAAAGGATCCAAGCAAGTCTGGGTCCTTAAAACTAATAATTAGTGGCTTTGTGATTGCAGGGCAACAGGAAAAATATTCTAGTTCTGGACAGTGGATGTTCAGGACATATGACTGGAAATAAGGCCCTGCTATCAGACTTTGTGGAGAAAGCTGGCCCAAGTGTTTCTTATGGAATGGCAACATTGGAAAAAACTTGGGATATGGCAATATCAATCTTGGGAATGTCATTATTAAAGAAGTAGCTCTGGTCTCAGGACTTAAACAATCTGCTGAGTATAAGTCAAATCTGTGATAGAGGTTATCATGTGATCTTTGAAGAACACTGTGAAGTTGTGAGTAAATCTAAAGGCAAAGTTGTTCTGAAAGGATACAGGCGTGGTAACATTTATGAAGCTAAGTTTCAAACAAGTACTGATGGTTCTGCAATCTGTCTGATGAGTAGAGCATCAATTGAAGAAAGCTGGATTGGCACAAGAAACTCTTCATTTAAATTCAACAATATAAATGAACTGGTCAAGAAAGATCTTGTGAGAGGACTGCCAAAGTCAGTATTTTCTCCTGATTGCCTTTGTGATTCTTGTCAGAAGGCCAAATAAAGAAATCTCATTCAAGAGCAAGACTGAATCATCAATTCTTGAGCCTTATCATCTACTACATGTTGATCTATTTGGTCCAGTAAATGTCATGTCTATTGCAAAGAAGAAATATGCATTGGTCATAGTGGATGAGTTACTAGTTACACATGGGTGTATTTCTTGCACACAAAAAGTGAAACTGCATCTATCTTGATTGATCATGTCAAACATCTGGATAAATTGGTCAAAATTCTGTGAAAACCTTAAGGAGTGATAATGGCACTGAGTTCAAGAATTTGATAATGGAAGAGTTCTGTAAAAACCATGGAATAAAGCAGGAATTTTCTGCTCCTGGAACTCCACAGCAAAATGGAGTTGTTGAAAGGAAGAATAGAACTCTCATTGAAGCTGCACGTACAATGCTTGAAGAAGCAAAGCTTCCAACCTATTTCTGGGCTGAAGCTGTAGACTGCTTGTTTTACTCAAAATGCAACATTCATTAACAAGCAAGGAAAAACACCATATGAGATGTGAAAAAAGAAGTCAAATCTGAAGTACTTTCATGTATTTGGATGCAAGTGTTTTGTTCTCAAGACTCATCTGAACAGCTATCAAAGTTTGAACTAAAAGCTGATGAAGGAATCTTTGTAGGATATCCACTTTCCACAAAAGCCTTCAGAGTCTATAATTTGAGAACAAAAGTGGTCATGAATCTATCAATGTCTCCTTTGATGACAAGAAGATTACTGGTCTTGAAGATTTTATTGACCATGATCAGCTGAGATTTGAAAATGAAGACTCAAATTCTGATGCTGAAAATCCTGACAGTCTAAGTCCTGATACTGTAAATTCTGATGGATTAAACTCTGATGTTATTGAAACTGTGGTGACTACGCTAAAGGAAGATGCACCTGTGCAGGGGGAGCATACACAAGATCTTACCATATCTCAAGAAACTTCAGATACGTCTGGATCTTCAAGTTCTGATTCGTCAAGTTCTGATAAGCCAAGTTCTGACAGTGCTGAAAATCTAAATTCTGAAGAATCCAACTCAGAGAGCATGGTTTCAGGGGGAGCATCAGAAAATGAAAATGAAGACAGCATGGATCATGGGGAGCATCCAGTTCTAGAGAAAACTTCCATCTGCAAGTAAGTGGACAAAATCACATACACCTGATTTGATAATTGGAAATCCTGATGCAGGTGTCAGAACTAGAACAGGTACTTCAAACGAATGTCTTTACAATTCTTTTCTCTCTCATACTGAGCCAAAGAAAGTGGAAGAAGCTCTTAAGATGCTGGGGTGCAAGCAATGCAGGAAGAGTTAAATGAATTTGAAAGAAACAAAGTATGGACCCTAGTGCCAAGACCAAATAATAGATCTGTTGTTGGTACAAAGTGGGTATTCATAAACAAAACTGACAGTTATGGCATATTACAAGGAATAAGGCAAGGCTGGTTGCAAAAGGATATTCTCAACATGAGGGAATTGATTATGATGAAACATTTGTACCAGTTGCTAGGTTAGAAGCCATAAGGATATTTTTGGCTTATGCTGCTCACAAAAAGTTTACTGTCTTTCAAATGGATGTGAAAAGTGCTTTCTCAATGGAGAATTGGAGGAGGAAGTATATGTTGAACAACCTTCAGGCTTTGTAGACTCCAAACATCCAGATTATGTCTACAGGCATGATAAAGCACTTTATGGACTTAAGCAAGCTCTAGAGCATGGTAT
>NW_027421505.1:0-42069 GCF_009905375.1 Apium graveolens
AATTGACTATTAACATCATTACATGCAATTTGACATAGCTTTAACCACCTCTTGGTACCACTTTTATATAAGTCAATTAGGGCCACATTTTGACTCTAATCAACCTTGTAAAGTCACTCTTCACCATATTAGAGTCACTTTGCACCCTATAAGAGTCTCTTGCCACCATATATTGGTACAATTGATCTATTAACTTCATATACATGCAATTTGACATCCTTTAAACCACCTCTCTGTACCACTTTTATACAAGTCAATTTAGGACCATATTTATGCTCTAATCAACCATGTAAGTCACTCCTTCACCATATTAGAGTCACCTTGCACCATATAAGAGTCACTTGCCACCATATATTGGTACAATTGACATGTTAACATCATCTATCGACATGCAATTTAACATCCTTTAACCAACTCTTGGTACCACTTTTTATACGAGTCATTTTGGGAAACATTTTGGCTCTAATCAACATGTAAGTCACTCTTCACCATATTAGAGTCACTTTGCACCCTATAAGAGTCAGTTGCCACCATACATTGGTACAATTGACCTATTAACATCATATACATGCAATTTGACATCTTTTAACCACCTCTTGGTACCACTTTTATATAAGTCAATTAGGGCAACATTTTGACTCTAATCAACCATGTAAGTCACTCTTCACCATATTAGAGTCACTTTGCACCCTATAAGGGTCACTTGCCACCATATATTGGTACAATTGACATGTTAACATCATCTACATGCAATTTAATGTCCTTTAACCACCTGTTGGTACCACTTTTATACAAGTCAATTTAGACCATATTTTGGCTCTAATCAACCATGTAAGTCACTCTTCACCATATTAGAGTCACTTTGCACCCTATAAGAGTCACTTGCCACCATATATTGGTACAATTGACCTATTAACATCATATACATGCAATTTGACAACTTTTAACCACCTCTTGGTACCCCTTTTATATAAGTCAATTAGGGCCACATTTTGACTCTAATTAACCATGTAAGTCACTCTTCACCATATTAGAGTCACTTTGCACCCTATAAGAGTCACTTGCCACGATAAATTGGTACAATTGACCTATTAACATCATATACATGCAATTTGACATCTTTTAACCACCTCTCGGTACCACTTTTATACGAGTCAATTTTGGGAAACATTTTGGCTCTAATCAACCATGTAAATCACTCTTCACCATATTTAAGTCACTTTGCACCCTATAAGAGTCACTTGCAACCATATATTGGTACAATTGACCTATTAACATCATATACATGCAATTTGACATACTTTAACCACCTCTTGGTACCACTTTTATATAAGTCAATTAGGGCCACATTTTGACTCTAATCAACCATGTAAGTCACTCTTCACCATATTAGAGTCACTTTGCACCCTATAAGAGTCTCTTGCCACCATATATTGGTACAATTGATCTATTAACTTCATATACATGCAATTTGACATCCTTTAACCACCTCTCTGTAAAACTTTTATACAAGTCAATTTAGGACCATATTTAGGCTCTAATCAACCATGTAAGTCACTCTTCACCATATTAGAGTCACCTTGCACCATATAAGAGTCACTTGCCACCATATATTGGTACAATTGACATGTTAACATCATCTACATGCAATTTAACATCCTTTAACCAACTCTTGGTACCACTTTTATACGAGTCAATTTTGGGAAACATTTTGGCTCTAATCAACAATGTAAGTCACTCTTCACCATATTAGAGTCACTTTGCACCCTATAAGAGTCAGTTGCCACCATACATTGGTACAATTGACCTATTAACATCATATACATGCAATTTGACATCTTTTAACCACCTCTTGGTACCACTTTTATATAAGTCAATTAGGGCAACATTTTGACTCTAATCAACCATGTAAGTCACTCTTCACCATATTAGAGTCACTTTGCACCCTATAAGGGTCACTTGCCACCATATATTGGTACAATTGACATGTTAACATCATCTACATGCAATTTAATGTCCTTTAACCACCTGTTGGTACCACTTTTATACAAGTCAATTTAGACCATATTTTGGCTCTAATCAACCATGTAAGTCACTCTTCACCATATTAGAGTCACTTTGCACCCTATAAGAGTCACTTGCCACCATATATTGGTACAATTGACCTATTAACATCATATACATGCAATTTGACAACTTTTAACCACCTCTTGGTACCCCTTTTATATAAGTCAATTAGGGCCACATTTTGACTCTAATTAACCATGTAAGTCACTCTTCACCATATTAGAGTCACTTTGCACCCTATAAGAGTCACTTGCCACGATAAATTGGTACAATTGACCTATTAACATCATATACATGCAATTTGACATCTTTTAACCACCTCTCGGTACCACTTTTATACGAGTCAATTTTGGGAAATATTTTGGCTCTAATCAACCATGTAAATCACTCTTCACCATATTTAAGTCACTTTGCACCCTATAAGAGTCACTTGCAACCATATATTGGTACAATTGACCTATTAACATCATATACATGCAATTTGACAACTTTTAACCACCTCTTGGTACCCCTTTTATATAAGTCAATTAGGGCCACATTTTGGCTCTAATGAACAATGTAAGTCACTCTTCACCATATTAGAGTCACTTTGCACCCTATAAGAGTCTCTTGCCACCATATATTGGTACAATTGATCTATTAACTTCATATACATGCAATTTGACATCCTTTAACCACCTCTCTGTACAACTTTTATACAAGTCAATTTAGGACCATATTTAGGCTCTAATCAACCATGTAAGTCACTCTTCACCATATTAGAGTCACCTTGCACCATATAAGAGTCACTTGCCACGATATATTGGTACAATTGACATGTTAACATCATCTACATGCAATTTAACATCCTTTAACCAACTCTTGGTACCACTTTTATACGAGTCAATTTTGGGAAACATTTTGGCTCTAATCAACAATGTAAGTCACTCTTCACCATATTAGAGTCACTTTGCACCCTATAAGAGTCAGTTGCCACCATACATTGGTACAATTGACCTATTAACATCATATACATGCAATTTGACATACTTTAACCACCTCTTGGTACCACTTTTATATAAGTCAATTAGGGCCACATTTTGACTCTAATCAACCATGTAAGTCACTCTTCACCATATTAGAGTCACTTTGCACCCTATAAGAGTCTCTTGCCACCATATATTGGTACAATTGATCTATTAACTTCATATACATGCAATTTGACATCCTTTAACCACCTCTCTGTACCACTTTTATACAAGTCAATTTAGGACCATATTTAGGCTCTAATCAACCATGTAAGTCACTCTTCACCATATTAGAGTCACCTTGCACCATATAAGAGTCACTTGCCACCATATATTGGTACAATTGACATGTTAACATCATCTACATGCAATTTAACATCCTTTAACCAACTCTTGGTACCACTTTTATACGAGTCAATTTTGGGAAACATTTTGGCTCTAATCAACAATGTAAGTCACTCTTCACCATATTAGAGTCACTTTGCACCCTATAAGAGTCAGTTGCCACCATACATTGGTACAATTGACCTATTAACATCATATACATGCAATTTGACATCTTTTAACCACCTCTTGGTACCACTTTTATATAAGTCAATTAGGGCAACATTTTGACTCTAATCAACCATGTAAGTCACTCTTCACCATATTAGAGTCACTTTGCACCCTATAAGGGTCACTTGCCACCATATATTGGTACAATTGACATGTTAACATCATCTACATGCAATTTAATGTCCTTTAACCACCTGTTGGTACCACTTTTATACAAGTCAATTTAGACCATATTTTGGCTCTAATCAACCATGTAAGTCACTCTTCACCATATTAGAGTCACTTTGCACCCTATAAGAGTCACTTGCCACCATATATTGGTACAATTGACCTATTAACATCATATACATGCAATTTGACAACTTTTAACCACCTCTTGGTACCCCTTTTATATAAGTCAATTAGGGCCACATTTTGACTCTAATTAACCATGTAAGTCACTCTTCACCATATTAGAGTCACTTTGCACCCTATAAGAGTCACTTGCCACGATAAATTGGTACAATTGACCTATTAACATCATATACATGCAATTTGACATCTTTTAACCACCTCTCGGTACCACTTTTATACGAGTCAATTTTGGGAAACTATTTTGGCTCTAATCAACCATGTAAATCACTCTTCACCATATTTAAGTCACTTTGCACCCTATAAGAGTCACTTGCAACCATATATTGGTACAATTGACCTATTAACATCATATACATGCAATTTGACATACTTTAACCACCTCTTGGTACCACTTTTATATAAGTCAATTAGGGCCACATTTTGACTCTAATCAACCATGTAAGTCACTCTTCACCATATTAGAGTCACTTTGCACCCTATAAGAGTCTCTTGCCACCATATATTGGTACAATTGATCTATTAACTTCATATACATGCAATTTGACATCCTTTAACCACCTCTCTGTAAAACTTTTATACAAGTCAATTTAGGACCATATTTAGGCTCTAATCAACCATGTAAGTCACTCTTCACCATATTAGAGTCACCTTGCACCATATAAGAGTCACTTGCCACGATATATTGGTACAATTGACATGTTAACATCATCTACATGCAATTTAACATCCTTTAACCAACTCTTGGTACCACTTTTATACGAGTCAATTTTGGGAAACATTTTGGCTCTAATCAACAATGTAAGTCACTCTTCACCATATTAGAGTCACTTTGCACCCTATAAGAGTCAGTTGCCACCATACATTGGTACAATTGACCTATTAACATCATATACATGCAATTTGACATCTTTTAACCACCTCTTGGTACCACTTTTATATAAGTCAATTAGGGCAACATTTTGACTCTAATCAACCATGTAAGTCACTCTTCACCATATTAGAGTCACTTTGCACCCTATAAGGGTCACTTGCCACCATATATTGGTACAATTGACATGTTAACATCATCTACATGCAATTTAATGTCCTTTAACCACCTGTTGGTACCACTTTTATACAAGTCAATTTAGACCATATTTTGGCTCTAATCAACCATGTAAGTCACTCTTCACCATATTAGAGTTACTTTGCACCCTATAAGAGTCACTTGCCACCATATATTGGTATAATTGACCTATTAACATCATATACATGCAATTTGACAACTTTTAACCACCTCTTGGTACCCCTTTTATATAAGTCAATTAGGGCCACATTTTGACTCTAATTAACCATGTAAGTCACTCTTCACCATATTAGAGTCACTTTGCACCCTATAAGAGTCACTTGCCACGATAAATTGGTACAATTGACCTATTAACATCATATACATGCAATTTGACATCTTTTAACCACCTCTCGGTACCACTTTTATACGAGTCAATTTTGGGAAACATTTTGGATCTAATCAACCATGTAAATCACTCTTCACCATATTTAAGTCACTTTGCACCCTATAAGAGTCACTTGCAACCATATATTGGTACAATTGACCTATTAACATCATATACATGCAATTTGACATACTTTAACCACCTCTTGGTACCACTTTTATATAAGTCAATTAGGGCCACATTTTGACTCTAATCAACCATGTAAGTCACTCTTCACCATATTAGAGTCACTTTGCACCCTATAAGAGTCTCTTGCCACCATATATTGGTACAATTGATCTATTAACTTCATATACATGCAATTTGACATCCTTTAACCACCTCTCTGTACCACTTTTATACAAGTCAATTTAGGACCATATTTAGGCTCTAATCAACCATGTAAGTCACTCTTCACCATATTAGAGTCACCTTGCACCATATAAGAGTCACTTGCCACCATATATTGGTACAATTGACATGTTAACATCATCTACATGCAATTTAACATCCTTTAACCAACTCTTGGTACCACTTTTATACGAGTCAATTTTGGGAAACATTTTGGCTCTAATCAACAATGTAAGTCACTCTTCACCATATTAGAGTCACTTTGCACCCTATAAGAGTCAGTTGCCACCATACATTGGTACAATTGACCTATTAACATCATATACATGCAATTTGACATCTTTTAACCACCTCTTGGTACCACTTTTATATAAGTCAATTAGGGCAACATTTTGACTCTAATCAACCATGTAAGTCACTCTTCACCATATTAGAGTCACTTTGCACCCTATAAGGGTCACTTGCCACCATATATTGGTACAATTGACATGTTAACATCATCTACATGCAATTTAATGTCCTTTAACCACCTGTTGGTACCACTTTTATACAAGTCAATTTAGACCATATTTTGGCTCTAATCAACCATGTAAGTCACTCTTCACCATATTAGAGTCACTTTGCACCCTATAAGAGTCACTTGCCACCATATATTGGTACAATTGACCTATTAACATCATATACATGCAATTTGACAACTTTTAACCACCTCTTGGTACCCCTTTTATATAAGTCAATTAGGGCCACATTTTGACTCTAATTAACCATGTAAGTCACTCTTCACCATATTAGAGTCACTTTGCACCCTATAAGAGTCACTTGCCACGATAAATTGGTACAATTGACCTATTAACATCATATACATGCAATTTGACATCTTTTAACCACCTCTCGGTACCACTTTTATACGAGTCAATTTTGGGAAACATTTTGGCTCTAATCAACCATGTAAATCACTCTTCACCATATTTAAGTCACTTTGCACCCTATAAGAGTCACTTGCAACCATATATTGGTACAATTGACCTATTAACATCATATACATGCAATTTGACATCCTTTAACCACCTCTTGGTACCACTTTTATATAAGTCAATTAGGGCCACATTTTGACTCTAATCAACCATGTAAGTCACTCTTCACCATATTAGAGTCACTTTGCACCCTATAAGAGTCTCTTGCCACCATATATTGGTACAATTGATCTATTAACTTCATATACATGCAATTTGACATCCTTTAACCACCTCTCTGTAAAACTTTTATACAAGTCAATTTAGGACCATATTTAGGCTCTAATCAACCATGTAAGTCACTCTTCACCATATTAGAGTCACCTTGCACCATATAAGAGTCACTTGCCACGATATATTGGTACAATTGACATGTTAACATCATCTACATGCAATTTAACATCCTTTAACCAACTCTTGGTACCACTTTTATACGAGTCAATTTTGGGAAACATTTTGGCTCTAATCAACAATGTAAGTCACTCTTCACCATATTAGAGTCACTTTGCACCCTATAAGAGTCAGTTGCCACCATACATTGGTACAATTGACCTATTAACATCATATACATGCAATTTGACATCTTTTAACCACCTCTTGGTACCACTTTTATATAAGTCAATTAGGGCAACATTTTGACTCTAATCAACCATGTAAGTCACTCTTCACCATATTAGAGTCACTTTGCACCCTATAAGAGTCACTTGCCACGATAATTGGTACAATTGACCTATTAACATCATATACATGCAATTTGACATCTTTTAACCACCTCTCGGTACCACTTTTATACGAGTCAATTTTGGGAAACATTTTGGCTCGTAATCAACCATGTAAATCACTCTTCACCATATTTAAGTCACTTTGCACCCTATAAGAGTCACTTGCAACCATATATTGGTACAATTGACCTATTAACATCATATACATGCAATTTGACATCCTTTAACCACCTCTTGGTACCACTTTTATATAAGTCAATTAGGGCCACATTTTGACTCTAATCAACCATGTAAGTCACTCTTCACCATATTAGAGTCACTTTGCACCCTATAAGAGTCTCTTGCCACCATATATTGGTACAATTGATCTATTAACTTCATATACATGCAATTTGACATCCTTTAACCACCTCTCTGTACCACTTTTATACAAGTCAATTTAGGACCATATTTAGGCTCTAATCAACCATGTAAGTCACTCTTCACCATATTAGAGTCACTTTGCACCCTATAAGGGTCACTTGCCACCATATATTGGTACAATTGACATGTTAACATCATCTACATGCAATTTAATGTCCTTTAACCACCTGTTGGTACCACTTTTATACAAGTCAATTTAGACCATATTTTGGCTCTAATCAACCATGTAAGTCACTCTTCACCATATTAGAGTCACTTTGCACCCTATAAGAGTCACTTGCCACCATATATTGGTACAATTGACCTATTAACATCATATACATG
Organism: Apium graveolens; assembly: GCF_009905375.1. Taxonomy (NCBI): domain Eukaryota; kingdom Viridiplantae; phylum Streptophyta; class Magnoliopsida; order Apiales; family Apiaceae; genus Apium; species Apium graveolens. The sequence continues at coordinate 8,289 of NW_027421505.1, forward strand.
CAATTTGACAACTTTTAACCACCTCTTGGTACCCCTTTTATATAAGTCAATTAGGGCCACATTTTGACTCTAATTAACCATGTAAGTCACTCTTCACCATATTAGAGTCACTTTGCACCCTATAAGAGTCACTTGCCACGATAAATTGGTACAATTGACCTATTAACATCATATACATGCAATTTGACATCTTTTAACCACCTCTCGGTACCACTTTTATACGAGTCAATTTTGGGAAACATTTTGGCTCTAATCAACCATGTAAATCACTCTTCACCATATTTAAGTCACTTTGCACCCTATAAGAGTCACTTGCAACCATATATTGGTACAATTGACCTATTAACATCATATACATGCAATTTGACATACTTTAACCACCTCTTGGTACCACTTTTATATAAGTCAATTAGGGCCACATTTTGACTCTAATCAACCATGTAAGTCACTCTTCACCATATTAGAGTCACTTTGCACCCTATAAGAGTCTCTTGCCACCATATATTGGTACAATTGATCTATTAACTTCATATACATGCAATTTGACATCCTTTAACCACCTCTCTGTAACACTTTTATACAAGTCAATTTAGGACCATATTTAGGCTCTAATCAACCATGTAAGTCACTCTTCACCATATTAGAGTCACCTTGCACCATATAAGAGTCACTTGCCACCATATATTGGTACAATTGACATGTTAACATCATCTACATGCAATTTAACATCCTTTAACCAACTCTTGGTACCACTTTTATACGAGTCAATTTTGGGAAACATTTTGGCTCTAATCAACAATGTAAGTCACTCTTCACCATATTAGAGTCACTTTGCACCCTATAAGAGTCAGTTGCCACCATACATTGGTACAATTGACCTATTAACATCATATACATGCAATTTGACATCTTTTAACCACCTCTTGGTACCACTTTTATATAAGTCAATTAGGGCAACATTTTGACTCTAATCAACCATGTAAGTCACTCTTCACCATATTAGAGTCACTTTGCACCCTATAAGGGTCACTTGCCACCATATATTGGTACAATTGACATGTTAACATCATCTACATGCAATTTAATGTCCTTTAACCACCTGTTGGTACCACTTTTATACAAGTCAATTTAGACCATATTTTGGCTCTAATCAACCATGTAAGTCACTCTTCACCATATTAGAGTCACTTTGCACCCTATAAGAGTCACTTGCCACCATATATTGGTACAATTGACCTATTAACATCATATACATGCAATTTGACAACTTTTAACCACCTCTTGGTACCCCTTTTATATAAGTCAATTAGGGCCACATTTTGACTCTAATTAACCATGTAAGTCACTCTTCACCATATTAGAGTCACTTTGCACCCTATAAGAGTCACTTGCCACGATAAATTGGTACAATTGACCTATTAACATCATATACATGCAATTTGACATCTTTTAACCACCTCTCGGTACCACTTTTATACGAGTCAATTTTGGGAAACATTTTGGCTCTAATCAACCATGTAAATCACTCTTCACCATATTTAAGTCACTTTGCACCCTATAAGAGTCACTTGCAACCATATATTGGTACAATTGACCTATTAACATCATATACATGCAATTTGACATCCTTTAACCACCTCTTGGTACCACTTTTATATAAGTCAATTAGGGCCACATTTTGACTCTAATCAACCATGTAAGTCACTCTTCACCATATTAGAGTCACTTTGCACCCTATAAGAGTCTCTTGCCACCATATATTGGTACAATTGATCTATTAACTTCATATACATGCAATTTGACATCCTTTAACCACCTCTCTGTAAAACTTTTATACAAGTCAATTTAGGACCATATTTAGGCTCTAATCAACCATGTAAGTCACTCTTCACCATATTAGAGTCACCTTGCACCATATAAGAGTCACTTGCCACCATATATTGGTACAATTGACATGTTAACATCATCTACATGCAATTTAACATCCTTTAACCAACTCTTGGTACCACTTTTATACGAGTCAATTTTGGGAAACATTTTGGCTCTAATCAACAATGTAAGTCACTCTTCACCATATTAGAGTCACTTTGCACCCTATAAGAGTCAGTTGCCACCATACATTGGTACAATTGACCTATTAACATCATATACATGCAATTTGACATCTTTTAACCACCTCTTGGTACCACTTTTATATAAGTCAATTAGGGCCACATTTTGACTCTAATCAACCATGTAAGTCACTCTTCACCATATTAGAGTCACTTTGCACCCTATAAGAGTCACTTGCCACCATATATTGGTACAATTGACCTATTAACATCATATACATGCAATTTGACATCTTTTAACCACCTCTCGGTACCACTTTTATACGAGTCAATTTTGGGAAACATTTTGGCTCTAATCAACCATGTAAATCACTCTTCACCATATTTAAGTCACTTTGCACCCTATAAGAGTCACTTGCAACCATATATTGGTACAATTGACCTATTAACATCATATACATGCAATTTGACATCCTTTAACCACCTCTTGGTACCACTTTTATATAAGTCAATTAGGGCCACATTTTGACTCTAATCAACCATGTAAGTCACTCTTCACCATATTAGAGTCACTTTGCACCCTATAAGAGTCTCTTGCCACCATATATTGGTACAATTGATCTATTAACTTCATATACATGCAATTTGACATCCTTTAACCACCTCTCTGTAACACTTTTATACAAGTCAATTTAGGACCATATTTAGGCTCTAATCAACCATGTAAGTCACTCTTCACCATATTAGAGTCACCTTGCACCATATAAGAGTCACTTGCCACCATATATTGGTACAATTGACATGTTAACATCATCTACATGCAATTTAACATCCTTTAACCAACTCTTGGTACCACTTTTATACGAGTCAATTTTGGGAAACATTTTGGCTCTAATCAACAATGTAAGTCACTCTTCACCATATTAGAGTCACTTTGCACCCTATAAGAGTCAGTTGCCACCATACATTGGTACAATTGACCTATTAACATCATATACATGCAATTTGACATCTTTTAACCACCTCTTGGTACCACTTTTATATAAGTCAATTAGGGCAACATTTTGACTCTAATCAACCATGTAAGTCACTCTTCACCATATTAGAGTCACTTTGCACCCTATAAGGGTCACTTGCCACCATATATTGGTACAATTGACATGTTAACATCATCTACATGCAATTTAATGTCCTTTAACCACCTGTTGGTACCACTTTTATACAAGTCAATTTAGACCATATTTTGGCTCTAATCAACCATGTAAGTCACTCTTCACCATATTAGAGTCACTTTGCACCCTATAAGAGTCACTTGCCACCATATATTGGTACAATTGACCTATTAACATCATATACATGCAATTTGACAACTTTTAACCACCTCTTGGTACCCCTTTTATATAAGTCAATTAGGGCCACATTTTGACTCTAATTAACCATGTAAGTCACTCTTCACCATATTAGAGTCACTTTGCACCCTATAAGAGTCACTTGCCACGATAAATTGGTACAATTGACCTATTAACATCATATACATGCAATTTGACATCTTTAACCACCTCTCGGTACCACTTTTATACGAGTCAATTTTGGGAAACATTTTGGCTCTAATCAACCATGTAAATCACTCTTCACCATATTTAAGTCACTTTGCACCCTATAAGAGTCACTTGCCACCATATATTGGTACAATTGACCTATTAACATCATATACATGCAATTTGACATCTTTTAACCACCTCTTGGTACCACTTTTATATAAGTCAATTAGGGCAACATTTTGACTCTAATCAACCATGTAAGTCACTCTTCACCATATTAGAGTCACTTTGCACCCTATAAGAGTCACTTGCCACCATATATTGGTACAATTGACATGTTAACATCATCTACATGCAATTTACATGTCCTTTAACCACCTCTTGGTACCACTTTTATACGAGTCAATTTAGGGACATATTTTGGCTCTAATCAACCATGTAAGTCACTCTTCACCATATTAGAGTCACTTTGCACCCTATAAGAGTCACTTGCCACCATATATTGGTACAATTGACCTATTAACATCATATACATGCAATTTGACATCTTTTAACCACCTCTTGGTACCCTTTTATATAAGTCAATTAGGGCCACATTTTGACTCTAATCAACCATGTAAGTCACTCTTCACCATATTAGAGTCACTTTGCACCCTATAAGGGTCACTTGCCACCATATATTGGTACAATTGACATGTTAACATCATCTACATGCAATTTAATGTCCTTTAACCACCTCTTGGTACCACTTTTATACAAGTCAATTTAGGACCATATTTTGGCTCTAATCAACCATGTAAGTCACTCTTCACCATATTAGAGTCACTTTGCACCCTATAAGAGTCACTTGCCACCATATATTGGTACAATTGACCTATTAACATCATATACATGCAATTTGACAACTTTTAACCACCTCTTGGTACCCCTTTTATATAAGTCAATTAGGGCCACATTTTGACTCTAATTAACCATGTAAGTCACTCTTCACCATATTAGAGTCACTTTGCACCCTATAAGAGTCACTTGCCACGATAAATTGGTACAATTGACCTATTAACATCATATACATGCAATTTGACATCTTTTAACCACCTCTCGGTACCACTTTTATACGAGTCAATTTTGGGAAACATTTTGGATCTAATCAACCATGTAAATCACTCTTCACCATATTTAAGTCACTTTGCACCCTATAAGAGTCACTTGCAACCATATATTGGTACAATTGACCTATTAACATCATATACATGCAATTTGACATACTTTAACCACCTCTTGGTACCACTTTTATATAAGTCAATTAGGGCCACATTTTGACTCTAATCAACCATGTAAGTCACTCTTCACCATATTAGAGTCACTTTGCACCCTATAAGAGTCTCTTGCCACCATATATTGGTACAATTGATCTATTAACTTCATATACATGCAATTTGACATCCTTTAACCACCTCTCTGTAACACTTTTATACAAGTCAATTTAGGACCATATTTAGGCTCTAATCAACCATGTAAGTCACTCTTCACCATATTAGAGTCACCTTGCACCATATAAGAGTCACTTGCCACCATATATTGGTACAATTGACATGTTAACATCATCTACATGCAAGTTAATCGGGCTCGGGCCGGGTTTGAACCGTGATTACAGGATTCGTAACCGGACCGTAAGAATTCGTGAACCGGGCCGTGCGGTTGAATCACGAACCGGGCCGTGCGGGTTGAGCCGTGTGCACGGGCTTTTACGGGGTTGAAATACCGAACGGCTTTTTTGTCACATATGCCTATTTAAACAGAGCACTTGGCTTTGAGAGAAGCGTTTATTCAAACTCTTAGCCACATTACTACTCCTTTGTCTCTCATTTTTCTTTGTTCTTGACCAAATGTTTGATATTTTTTCGAATACACAAGTGTATGATGGAAAAAAGAAAGCAAAGGGTGCAGCAAGAAGCAAGACAAGCCAAACCCATACAGAGGCATAAGGATGAGAAAATAAGGGGGATGGAAAATGGGTGGCTGAAATTCGAGAGCCAAACAAAAGGTCCAGAATTTGGCTTGGCTCTTACTCTTCTCCGGTGGCTGAGCTCGTGCCTACGACACCGCGTGTTCTACCTCCAAACCCACCTCTTGGTACCACTTTTATATAAGTCAATTAGGGCAACATTTTGACTCTAATCAACCATGTAAGTCACTCTTCACCATATTAGAGTCACTTTGCACCTATAAGGGTCACTTGCCACCATATATTGGTACAATTGACATGTTAACATCATCTACATGCAATTAATGTCCTTTAACCACCTGTTGGTACCACTTTTATACAAGTCAATTTAGACCATATTTTGGCTCTAATCAACCATGTAAGTCACTCTTCACCATATTAGAGTCACTTTGCACCCTATAAGAGTCACTTGCCACCATATATTGGTACAATTGACCTATTAACATCATATACATGCAATTTGACAACTTTTAACCACCTCTTGGTACCCCTTTTATATAAGTCAATTAGGGCCACATTTTGACTCTAATTAACCATGTAAGTCACTCTTCACCATATTAGAGTCACTTTGCACCCTATAAGAGTCACTTGCCACGATAAATTGGTACAATTGACCTATTAACATCATATACATGCAATTTGACATCTTTTAACCACCTCTCGGTACCACTTTTATACGAGTCAATTTTGGGAAACATTTTGGATCTAATCAACCATGTAAATCACTCTTCACCATATTTAAGTCACTTTGCACCCTATAAGAGTCACTTGCAACCATATATTGGTACAATTGACCTATTAACATCATATACATGCAATTTGACATACTTTAACCACCTCTTGGTACCACTTTTATATAAGTCAATTAGGGCCACATTTTGACTCTAATCAACCATGTAAGTCACTCTTCACCATATTAGAGTCACTTTGCACCCTATAAGAGTCTCTTGCCACCATATATTGGTACAATTGATCTATTAACTTCATATACATGCAATTTGACATCCTTTAACCACCTCTCTGTACAACTTTTATACAAGTCAATTTAGGACCATATTTAGGCTCTAATCAACCATGTAAGTCACTCTTCACCATATTAGAGTCACCTTGCACCATATAAGAGTCACTTGCCACCATATATTGGTACAATTGACATGTTAACATCATCTACATGCAATTTAACATCCTTTAACCAACTCTTGGTACCACTTTTATACGAGTCAATTTTGGGAAACATTTTGGCTCTAATCAACAATGTAAGTCACTCTTCACCATATTAGAGTCACTTTGCACCCTATAAGAGTCAGTTGCCACCATACATTGGTACAATTGACCTATTAACATCATATACATGCAATTTGACATCTTTTAACCACCTCTTGGTACCACTTTTATATAAGTCAATTAGGGCAACATTTTGACTCTAATCAACCATGTAAGTCACTCTTCACCATATTAGAGTCACTTTGCACCCTATAAGGGTCACTTGCCACCATATATTGGTACAATTGACATGTTAACATCATCTACATGCAATTTAATGTCCTTTAACCACCTGTTGGTACCACTTTTATACAAGTCAATTTAGACCATATTTTGGCTCTAATCAACCATGTAAGTCACTCTTCACCATATTAGAGTCACTTTGCACCCTATAAGAGTCACTTGCCACCATATATTGGTATAATTGACCTATTAACATCATATACATGCAATTTGACAACTTTTAACCACCTCTTGGTACCCCTTTTATATAAGTCAATTAGGGCCACATTTTGACTCTAATTAAACATGTAAGTCACTCTTCACCATATTAGAGTCACTTTGCACCCTATAAGAGTCACTTGCCACGATAAATTGGTACAATTGACCTATTAACATCATATACATGCAATTTGACATCTTTTAACCACCTCTCGGTACCACTTTTATACGAGTCAATTTTGGGAAACATTTTGGATCTAATCAACCATGTAAATCACTCTTCACCATATTTAAGTCACTTTGCACCCTATAAGAGTCACTTGCAACCATATATTGGTACAATTGACCTATTAACATCATATACATGCAATTTGACATACTTTAACCACCTCTTGGTACCACTTTTATATAAGTCAATTAGGGCCACATTTTGACTCTAATCAACCATGTAAGTCACTCTTCACCATATTAGAGTCACTTTGCACCCTATAAGAGTCTCTTGCCACCATATATTGGTACAATTGATCTATTAACTTCATATACATGCAATTTGACATCCTTTAACCACCTCTCTGTACCACTTTTATACAAGTCAATTTAGGACCATATTTAGGCTCTAATCAACCATGTAAGTCACTCTTCACCATATTAGAGTCACCTTGCACCATATAAGAGTCACTTGCCACCATATATTGGTACAATTGACATGTTAACATCATCTACATGCAATTTAACATCCTTTAACCAACTCTTGGTACCACTTTTATACGAGTCAATTTTGGGAAACATTTTGGCTCTAATCAACAATGTAAGTCACTCTTCACCATATTAGAGTCACTTTGCACCCTATAAGAGTCAGTTGCCACCATACATTGGTACAATTGACCTATTAACATCATATACATGCAATTTGACATCTTTTAACCACCTCTTGGTACCACTTTTATATAAGTCAATTAGGGCAACATTTTGACTCTAATCAACCATGTAAGTCACTCTTCACCATATTAGAGTCACTTTGCACCCTATAAGGGTCACTTGCCACCATATATTGGTACAATTGACATGTTAACATCATCTACATGCAATTTAATGTCCTTTAACCACCTGTTGGTACCACTTTTATACAAGTCAATTTAGACCATATTTTGGCTCTAATCAACCATGTAAGTCACTCTTCACCATATTAGAGTCACTTTGCACCCTATAAGAGTCACTTGCCACCATATATTGGTACAATTGACCTATTAACATCATATACATGCAATTTGACAACTTTTAACCACCTCTTGGTACCCCTTTTATATAAGTCAATTAGGGCCACATTTTGACTCTAATTAACCATGTAAGTCACTCTTCACCATATTAGAGTCACTTTGCACCCTATAAGAGTCACTTGCCACGATAAATTGGTACAATTGACCTATTAACATCATATACATGCAATTTGACATCTTTTAACCACCTCTCGGTACCACTTTTATACGAGTCAATTTTGGGAAACATTTTGGCTCTAATCAACCATGTAAATCACTCTTCACCATATTTAAGTCACTTTGCACCCTATAAGAGTCACTTGCAACCATATATTGGTACAATTGACCTATTAACATCATATACATGCAATTTGACATCCTTTAACCACCTCTTGGTACCACTTTTATATAAGTCAATTAGGGCCACATTTTGACTCTAATCAACCATGTAAGTCACTCTTCACCATATTAGAGTCACTTTGCACCCTATAAGAGTCTCTTGCCACCATATATTGGTACAATTGATCTATTAACTTCATATACATGCAATTTGACATCCTTTAACCACCTCTCTGTAAAACTTTTATACAAGTCAATTTAGGACCATATTTAGGCTCTAATCAACCATGTAAGTCACTCTTCACCATATTAGAGTCACCTTGCACCATATAAGAGTCACTTGCCACCATATATTGGTACAATTGACATGTTAACATCATCTACATGCAATTTAACATCCTTTAACCAACTCTTGGTACCACTTTTATACGAGTCAATTTTGGGAAACATTTTGGCTCTAATCAACAATGTAAGTCACTCTTCACCATATTAGAGTCACTTTGCACCCTATAAGAGTCAGTTGCCACCATACATTGGTACAATTGACCTATTAACATCATATACATGCAATTTGACATCTTTTAACCACCTCTTGGTACCACTTTTATATAAGTCAATTAGGGCAACATTTTGACTCTAATCAACCATGTAAGTCACTCTTCACCATATTAGAGTCACTTTGCACCCTTATAAGAGTCACTTGCCACCATATATTGGTACAATTGACCTATTAACATCATATACATGCAATTTGACATCTTTTAACCACCTCTCGGTACCACTTTTATACGAGTCAATTTTGGGAAACATTTTGGCTGTAATCAACCATGTAAATCACTCTTCACCATATTTAAGTCAGTTTGCACCCTATAAGAGTCACTTGCAACCATATATTGGTACAATTGACCTATTAACATCATATACATGGCAATTTGACATCCTTTAACCACCTCTTGGTTCCACTTTTATATAAGTCAATTAGGGCCACATTTTGACTCTAATCACCCATGTAAGTCACTCTTCACCATATTAGAGTCACTTTGCACCCTATAAGAGTCTCTTGCCACCATATATTGGTACAATTGATCTATTAACTTCATAGACATTCAATTTGACATCCTTTAACCACCTCTCTGTACCACTTTTATACAAGTCAATTTAGGACCATATTTAGGCTCTAATCAACCATGTAAGTCACTCTTCACCATATTAGAGTCACTTTGCACCCTATAAGGGTCACTTGCCACCATATATTGGTACAATTGACATGTTAACATCATCTACATGCAATTTAACATCCTTTAACCAACTCTTGGTACCACTTTTATACGAGTCAATTTTGGGAAACATTTTGGCTCTAATCGACAATGTAAGTCACTCTTCACCATATTAGAGTCACTTTGCACCCTATAAGAGTCAGTTGCCACCATATATTGGTACAATTGACCTATTAACATCATATACATGCAATTTGACATCTTTTAACCACCTCTTGGTACCACTTTTATATAAGTCAATTAGGGCAACATTTTGACTCTAATCAACCATGTAAGTCACTCTTCACCATATTAGAGTCACTTTGCACCCTATAAGAGTCACTTGCCACCATATATTGGTACAATTGACATGTTAACATCATCTACATGCAATTTAATGTCCTTTAACCACCTGTTGGTACCACTTTTATACGAGTCAATTTAGGGCCATATTTTGACTCTAATCAACCATGTAAGTCACTCTTCACCATATTAGAGTCACTTTGCACCCTATAAGAGTCTCTTGCCACCATATATTGGTACAATTGACCTATTAACATCATATACATGCAATTTGACATCCTTTAACCACCTCTATGGTACCACTTTTATATAAGTCAATTTAGGGACCATATTTAGGCTCTAATCAACCATGTAAGTCACTCTTCACCATATTAGAGTCACTTTGCACCATATAAGAGTCACTTGCCACCATATATTGGTACAATTGACATGTTAACATCATCTACATGCAATTTAACATCCTTTAACCACCTCTTCGGTACCACTTTTATACGAGTCAATTTTGGGAAACATTTTGGCTCTAATCAACCATGTAAGTCACTCTTCACCATATTAGAGTCACTTTGCACCCTATAAGAGTCAGTTGCCACCATATATTGGTACAATTGACCTATTAACATCATATACATGCAATTTGACATCTTTTAACCACCTCTTGGTACCACTTTTATATAAGTCAATTAGGGCAACATTTAGACTCTAATCAACCATGTAAGTCACTCTTCACCATATTAGAGTCACTTTGCACCCTATAAGAGTCACTTGCCACCATATATTGGTACAATTGACATGTTAACATCATCTACATGCAATTTAATGTCCTTTAACAACCTGTTGGTACCACTTTTATACGAGTCAATTTAGGGCCATATTTTGACTCTAATCAACCATGTAAGTCACTCTTAACCATATTAGAGTCACTTTGCACCCTATACGAGTCTCTTGCCACCAGATATTGGTACAATTGACCTATTAACATCATATACATGCAATTTGACATCTTTTAACTACCTCTTGGTACCTTTTTTATATAAGTCAATTAGGGCCACATTTTGACTCTAATCAACCATGTAAGTCACTCTTCACCATATTAGAGTCACTTTGCACCCAATAAGAGTCACTTGCCACCATATATTGGTATAATTGACCTATTAACATCATATACATGCAATTTGACATCTTTTAACCACATCTCGGTACCACTTTTATACGAGTCAATTTTGGGAAACATTTTGGCTCTAATCAACAATGTAAGTCACTCTTCACCATATTAGAGTCACTTTGCACCCTATAAGAGTCAGTTGCCACCATATATTGGTACAATTGACCTATTAACATCATATACATGCAATTTGACATCTTTTAACCACCTCTTGGTACCACTTTTATATAAGTCAATTAGGGCAACATTTTGACTCTAATCAACCATGTAAGTCACTCTTCACCATATTAGAGTCACTTTGCACCCTATAAGAGTCACTTGCCACCATATATTGGTACAATTGACATGTTAACATCATCTACATGCAATTTAATGTCCTTTAACCACCTGTTGGTACCACTTTTATACGAGTCAATTTAGGGCCATATTTTGACTCTAATCAACCATGTAAGTCACTCTTCACCATATTAGAGTCACTTTGCACCCTATACGAGTCTCTTGCCACCATATATTGGTACAATTGACCTATTAACATCATATACATGCAATTTGACATCCTTTAACCACCTCTTGGTACCACTTTTATATAAGTCAATTAGGACCATATTTGAGCTCTAATCAACCATGTAAGTCACTCTTCACCATATTAGAGTCACTTTGCACCATATAAGAGTCACTTGCCACCATATATTGGTACAATTGACATGTTAACATCATCTACATGCAATTTAACATCCTTTAACCAACTCTTGGTACCACTTTTATACGAGTCAATTTTGGGAAACATTTTGGCTCTAATCAACCATGTAAGTCACTCTTCACCATATTAGAGTCACTTTGCACCCTATAAGAGTCACTTGCCACCATATATTGGTACAATTGACCTATTAACATCATATACATGCAATTTGACATCTTTTAACCACCTCTTGGTACCACTTTTATATAAGTCAATTAGGGCCACATTTTGACTCTAATCAACCATGTAAGTCACTCTTCACCATATTAGAGTCACTTTGCACCCTATAAGAGTCACTTGCCACCATATATTGGTACAATTGACCTATTAACATCATATACATGCAATTTGACATCTTTTAACCACCTCTCGGTACCACTTTTATACGAGTCAATTTTGGGAAACATTTTGGCTGTAATCAACCATGTAAATCACTCTTCACCATATTTAAGTCAGTTTGCACCCTATAAGAGTCACTTGCAACCATATATTGGTACAATTGACCTATTAACATCATATACATGGCAATTTGACATCCTTTAACCACCTCTTGGTTCCACTTTTATATAAGTCAATTAGGGCCACATTTTGACTCTAATCACCCATGTAAGTCACTCTTCACCATATTAGAGTCACTTTGCACCCTATAAGAGTCTCTTGCCACCATATATTGGTACAATTGATCTATTAACTTCATAGACATTCAATTTGACATCCTTTAACCACCTCTCTGTACCACTTTTATACAAGTCAATTTAGGACCATATTTAGGCTCTAATCAACCATGTAAGTCACTCTTCACCATATTAGAGTCACTTTGCACCATATAAGAGTCACTTGCCACCATATATTAGTACAATTGACATGTTAACATCATCTACATGCAATTTAACATCCTTTAACCAACTCTTGGTACCACTTTTATACGAGTCAATTTTGGGAAACATTTTGGCTCTAATCAACAATGTAAGTCACTCTTCACCATATTAGAGTCACTTTGCACCCTATAAGAGTCAGTTGCCACCATATATTGGTACAATTGACCTATTAACATCATATACATGCAATTTGACATCTTTTAACCACCTCTTGGTACCACTTTTATATAAGTCAATTAGGGCAACATTTTGACTCTAATCAACCATGTAAGTCACTCTTCACCATATTAGAGTCACTTTGCACCCTATAAGAGTCACTTGCCACCATATATTGGTACAATTGACATGTTAACATCATCTACATGCAATTTAATGTCCTTTAACCACCTGTTGGTACCACTTTTATACGAGTCAATTTAGGGCCATATTTTGACTCTAATCAACCATGTAAGTCACTCTTCACCATATTAGAGTCACTTTGCACCCTATACGAGTCTCTTGCCACCATATATTGGTACAATTGACCTATTAACATCATATACATGCAATTTGACATCCTTTAACCACCTCTATGTACCACTTTTATACAAGTCAATTTAGGACCATATTTAGGCTCTAATCAACCATGTAAGTCACTCTTCACCATATTAGAGTCACTTTGCACCATATAAGAGTCACTTGCCACCATATATTAGTACAATTGACATGTTAACATCATCTACATCCAATTTAACATCCTTTAACCAACTCTTCGTACCACTTTTATACGAGTCAATTTTGGGAAACATTTTGGCTCTAATCAACAATGTAAGTCACTCTTCACCATATTAGAGTCACTTTGCACCCTATAAGAGTCAGTTGCCACCATATATTGGTACAATTGACCTATTAACATCATATACATGCAATTTGACATCTTTTAACCACCTCTTGGTACCACTTTTATATAAGTCAATTAGGGCAACATTTAGACTCTAATCAACCATGTAAGTCACTCTTCACCATATTAGAGTCACTTTGCACCCTATAAGAGTCACTTGCCACCATATATTGGTACAATTGACATGTTAACATCATCTACATGCAATTTAATGTCCTTTAACAACCTGTTGGTACCACTTTTATACGAGTCAATTTAGGGCCATATTTTGACTCTAATCAACCATGTAAGTCACTCTTAACCATATTAGAGTCACTTTGCACCCTATACGAGTCTCTTGCCACCAGATATTGGTACAATTGACCTATTAACATCATATACATGCAATTTGACATCTTTTAACTACCTCTTGGTACCTTTTTTATATAAGTCAATTAGGGCCACATTTTGACTCTAATCAACCATGTAAGTCACTCTTCACCATATTAGAGTCACTTTGCACCCAATAAGAGTCACTTGCCACCATATATTGGTATAATTGACCTATTAACATCATATACATGCAATTTGACATCTTTTAACCACATCTCGGTACCACTTTTATACGAGTCAATTTTGGGAAACATTTTGGCTCTAATCAACAATGTAAGTCACTCTTCACCATATTAGAGTCACTTTGCACCCTATAAGAGTCAGTTGCCACCATATATTGGTACAATTGACCTATTAACATCATATACATGCAATTTGACATCTTTTAACCACCTCTTGGTACCACTTTTATATAAGTCAATTAGGGCAACATTTTGACTCTAATCAACCATGTAAGTCACTCTTCACCATATTAGAGTCACTTTGCACCCTATAAGAGTCACTTGCCACCATATATTGGTACAATTGACATGTTAACATCATCTACATGCAATTTAATGTCCTTTAACCACCTGTTGGTACCACTTTTATACGAGTCAATTTAGGGCCATATTTTGACTCTAATCAACCATGTAAGTCACTCTTCACCATATTAGAGTCACTTTGCACCCTATACGAGTCTCTTGCCACCATATATTGGTACAATTGACCTATTAACATCATATACATGCAATTTGACATCCTTTAACCACCTCTATGTACCACTTTTATACAAGTCAATTTAGGACCATATTTAGGCTCTAATCAACCATGTAAGTCACTCTTCACCATATTAGAGTCACTTTGCACCATATAAGAGTCACTTGCCACCATATATTAGTACAATTGACATGTTAACATCATCTACATCCAATTTAACATCCTTTAACCAACTCTTCGTACCACTTTTATACGAGTCAATTTTGGGAAACATTTTGGCTCTAATCAACAATGTAAGTCACTCTTCACCATATTAGAGTCACTTTGCACCCTATAAGAGTCACTTGCCACCATATATTGGTACAATTGACCTATTAACATCATATCCATGCAATTTGACATCTTTTGACAGTTCCAATAAGATTTCATTATAACCCTCTTGGTACCCTTTTATATAAGTCAATTAGGGCCACATTTTGACTCTAATCAACCATGTAAGTCACTCTTCACCATATTAGAGTCACTTTGCACCCTATAAGAGTCACTTGCCACCATATATTGGTACAATTGACCTATTAACATCATATACATGCAATTTGACATCTTTTAACCACCTCTCGGTACCACTTTTATACGAGTCAATTTTGGGAAACATTTTGGCTCTAATCAACCATGTAAGTCACTCTTCACCATATTTAAGTCACTTTGCACCCTATAAGAGTCACTTGCCACCATATATTGGTACAATTGACCTATTAACATCATATACATGCAATTTGACATCCTTTAACCACCTCTTGGTACCACTTTTATATAAGTCAATTAGGGCCACATTTTGACTCTAATCAACCATGTAAGTCACTCTTCACCATATTAGAGTCACTTTGCACCCTATAAGAGTCTCTTGCCACCATATATTGGTACAATTGATCTATTAACTTCATAGACATTCAAT
Organism: Apium graveolens; assembly: GCF_009905375.1. NCBI lineage: Eukaryota > Viridiplantae > Streptophyta > Magnoliopsida > Apiales > Apiaceae > Apium > Apium graveolens. Next base: position 24,429 of record NW_027421505.1, read on the forward strand.
TTGCCATCCTTTAACCACCTCTCTGTACCACTTTTATACAAGTCAATTTAGGACCATATTTAGGCTATAATCAACCATGTAAGTCACTCTTCACCATATTAGAGTCACTTTGCACCATATAAGAGTCACTTGCCACCATATATTAGTACAATTGACATGTTAACATCATCTACATGCAATTTAACATCCTTTAACCAACTCTTGGTACCACTTTTATACGAGTCAATTTTGGGAAACATTTTGGCTCTAATCGACAATGTAAGTCACTCTTCACCATATTAGAGTCACTTTGCACCCTATAAGAGTCAGTTGCCACCATATATTGGTACAATTGACCTATTAACATCATATACATTCAATTTGACATCTTTTAACCACCTCTTGGTACCACTTTTATATAAGTCAATTAGGGCAACATTTTGACTCTAATCAGCCATGTAAGTCACTCTTCACCATATTAGAGTCACTTTGCACCCTATAAGAGTCACTTGCCACCATATATTGGTACAATTGACATGTTAACATCATCTACATGCAATTTAATGTCCTTTAACCACCTGTTGGTACCACTTTTATACGAGTCAATTTAGGGCCATATTTTGACTCTAATCAACCATGTAAGTCACTCTTCACCATATTAGAGTCACTTTGCACCCTATACGAGTCTCTTGCCACCATATATTGGTACAATTGACCTATTAACATCATATACATGCAATTTGACATCCTTTAACCACCTCTATGTACCACTTTTATACAAGTCAATTTAGGACCATATTTAGGCTCTAATCAACCATGTAAGTCACTCTTCACCATATTAGAGTCACTTTGCACCATATAAGAGTCACTTGCCACCATATATTAGTACAATTGACATGTTAACATCATCTACATCCAATTTAACATCCTTTAACCAACTCTTCGTACCACTTTTATACGAGTCAATTTTGGGAAACATTTTGGCTCTAATCAACAATGTAAGTCACTCTTCACCATATTAGAGTCACTTTGCACCCTATAAGAGTCAGTTGCCACCATATATTGGTACAATTGACCTATTAACATCATATACATGCAATTTGACATCTTTTAACCACCTCTTGGTACCACTTTTATATAAGTCAATTAGGGCAACATTTAGACTCTAATCAACCATGTAAGTCACTCTTCACCATATTAGAGTCACTTTGCACCCTATAAGAGTCACTTGCCACCATATATTGGTACAATTGACATGTTAACATCATCTACATGCAATTTAATGTCCTTTAACAACCTGTTGGTACCACTTTTATACGAGTCAATTTAGGGCCATATTTTGACTCTAATCAACCATGTAAGTCACTCTTAACCATATTAGAGTCACTTTGCACCCTATACGAGTCTCTTGCCACCAGATATTGGTACAATTGACCTATTAACATCATATACATGCAATTTGACATCTTTTAACTACCTCTTGGTACCCTTTTTATATAAGTCAATTAGGGCCACATTTTGACTCTAATCAACCATGTAAGTCACTCTTCACCATATTAGAGTCACTTTGCACCCAATAAGAGTCACTTGCCACCATATATTGGTATAATTGACCTATTAACATCATATACATGCAATTTGACATCTTTTAACCACATCTCGGTACCACTTTTATACGAGTCAATTTTGGGAAACATTTTGGCTCTAATCAACAATGTAAGTCACTCTTCACCATATTAGAGTCACTTTGCACCCTATAAGAGTCAGTTGCCACCATATATTGGTACAATTGACCTATTAACATCATATACATGCAATTTGACATCTTTTAACCACCTCTTGGTACCACTTTTATATAAGTCAATTAGGGCAACATTTTGACTCTAATCAACCATGTAAGTCACTCTTCACCATATTAGAGTCACTTTGCACCCTATAAGAGTCACTTGCCACCATATATTGGTACAATTGACATGTTAACATCATCTACATGCAATTTAATGTCCTTTAACCACCTGTTGGTACCACTTTTATACGAGTCAATTTAGGGCCATATTTTGACTCTAATCAACCATGTAAGTCACTCTTCACCATATTAGAGTCACTTTGCACCCTATACGAGTCTCTTGCCACCATATATTGGTACAATTGACCTATTAACATCATATACATGCAATTTGACATCCTTTAACCACCTCTATGTACCACTTTTATACAAGTCAATTTAGGACCATATTTAGGCTCTAATCAACCATGTAAGTCACTCTTCACCATATTAGAGTCACTTTGCACCATATAAGAGTCACTTGCCACCATATATTAGTACAATTGACATGTTAACATCATCTACATCCAATTTAACATCCTTTAACCAACTCTTCGTACCACTTTTATACGAGTCAATTTTGGGAAACATTTTGGCTCTAATCAACAATGTAAGTCACTCTTCACCATATTAGAGTCACTTTGCACCCTATAAGAGTCAGTTGCCACCATATATTGGTACAATTGACCTATTAACATCATATACATGCAATTTGACATCTTTTAACCACCTCTTGGTACCACTTTTATATAAGTCAATTAGGGCAACATTTAGACTCTAATCAACCATGTAAGTCACTCTTCACCATATTAGAGTCACTTTGCACCCTATAAGAGTAACTTGCCACCATATATTGGTACAATTGACATGTTAACATCATCTACATGCAATTTAATGTCCTTTAACAACCTGTTGGTACCACTTTTATACGAGTCAATTTAGGGCCATATTTTGACTCTAATCAACCATGTAAGTCACTCTTAACCATATTAGAGTCACTTTGCACCTATACGAGTCTCTTGCCACCATATATTGGTACAATTGACCTATTAACATCATATACATGCAATTTGACATCCTTTAACCACCTCTATGTACCACTTTTATGCAAGTCAATTTAGGTCCATATTTTGGCTCTAATTAACCATGTAAGTCACTCTTCACCATATTAGAGTCACTTTGCACCCTATAAGAGTCACTTGCCACCATATATTGGTACAATTGACATGTTACCATCATCTACATGCAATTTAACATCCTTTAACGACCTCTTGGTACCACTTTTATACGAGTCAATTTTGGGAAACATTTTGGCTCTAATCAACCATGTAAGTCAATCTTCACCATATTAGAGTCACATTGCACCCTATAAAAGTCATTTGCCACCATATATTGGTACAATTGACATGTTAACATCATCTACATGCAATTTAATTTCCTTTAACCATCTGTTGGTACCACTTTTATACGAGTCAATTTTGGGAAACATTTTGGCTCTAATCAACCATGTAAGTCACTCTTCACCATATTTAAGTCACTTTGCACCATATAAGAGTCACTTGCCACCATATATTGGTACAAGTAACCTATTAACATCATATACATGCAATTTGACATCCTTTAACCACCTGTTGGTACCACTTTTATACGAGTCAATTTTGGGAAACATTTTGGCTCTAATCAACTATGTAAGTCACTCTTCACCATATTAAAGTCACTTTGCACCCTATAAGAGTCACTTGCCACCATATATTGGTACAATTGACCTATTAACATCATATACATACAATTTGACATCTTTTAACCACCTCTTGGTACCACTTTTATACAAGTCAATTTAGGGCAATATTTTGACTTTAATCAACCTTATAAGTGACTCTTCACCATATTAGAGTCACTTTGCACCCTATACGAGTCTATTGCCACCATATATTGGTACAATTGACCTATTAACATCATATACATGCAATTTGACATCCTTTAACCACCTCTATGTACCACTTTTATACAAGTCAATTTAGGCCCATATTTTGGCTCTAATCAACCATGTAAGTCACTCTTCACCATATTAGAGTCACTTTGCACCCTATAAGAGTCACTTGCCACCATATATTGGTACAATTGACCTATTAACATCATATATACATGCAATTTGACATTTTTTAACTACCTCTTGGTACCTTTTTTATATAAGTCAATTAGGGCCACATTTTGACTCTAATCAACCATGTAAGTCACTCTTCACCATATTAGAGTCACTTTGCACCCTATAAGAGTCACTTGCCACCATATATTGGTACAATTGACATGTTAACATCATCTACATGCAATTTAATGTCCTTTAACAACCTGTTGGTACCACTTTTATACGAGTCAATTTAGGGCCATATTTTGACTCTAATCAACCATGTAAGTCACTCTTAACCATATTAGAGTCACTTTGCACCCTATACGAGTCTCTTGCCACCAGATATTGGTACAATTGACCTATTAACATCATATACATGCAATTTGACATCTTTTAACTACCTCTTGGTACCACTTTTTATATAAGTCAATTAGGGCCACATTTTAGACTCTAATCAACCATGTAAGTCACTCTTCACCATATTAGAGTCACTTTGCACCCATATAAGAGTCACTTGCCACCATATATTGGTATAATTGACATATTAACATCATATACATGCAATTTGACATCCTTTAACCACATCTCGGTACCACTTTTATACGAGTCAATTTTGGGAAACATTTTGGCTCTAATCAACAATGTAAGTCACTCTTCACCATATTAGAGTCACTTTGCACCCTATAAGAGTCAGTTGCCACCATATATTGGTACAATTGACCTATTAACATCATATACATGCAATTTGACATCTTTTAACCACCTCTTGGTACCACTTTTATATAAGTCAATTAGGGCAACATTTTGACTCTAATCAACCATGTAAGTCACTCTTCACCATATTAGAGTCACTTTGCACCCTATAAGAGTCACTTGCCACCATATATTGGTACAATTGACATGTTAACATCATCTACATGCAATTTAATGTCCTTTAACCACCTGTTGGTACCACTTTTATACGAGTCAATTTAGGGCCATATTTTGACTCTAATCAACCATGTAAGTCACTCTTCACCATATTAGAGTCACTTTGCACCCTATACGAGTCTCTTGCCACCATATATTGGTACAATTGACCTATTAACATCATATACATGCAATTTGACATCCTTTAACCACCTCTATGTACCACTTTTATACAAGTCAATTTAGGACCATATTTAGGCTCTAATCAACCATGTAAGTCACTCTTCACCATATTAGAGTCACTTTGCACCATATAAGAGTCACTTGCCACCATATATTAGTACAATTGACATGTTAACATCATCTACATCCAATTTAACATCCTTTAACCAACTCTTCGTACCACTTTTATACGAGTCAATTTTGGGAAACATTTTGGCTCTAATCAACAATGTAAGTCACTCTTCACCATATTAGAGTCACTTTGCACCCTATAAGAGTCAGTTGCCACCATATATTGGTACAATTGACCTATTAACATCATATACATGCAATTTGACATCTTTTAACCACCTCTTGGTACCACTTTTATATAAGTCAATTAGGGCAACATTTAGACTCTAATCAACCATGTAAGTCACTCTTCACCATATTAGAGTCACTTTGCACCCTATAAGAGTAACTTGCCACCATATATTGGTACAATTGACATGTTAACATCATCTACATGCAATTTAATGTCCTTTAACAACCTGTTGGTACCACTTTTATACGAGTCAATTTAGGGCCATATTTTGACTCTAATCAACCATGTAAGTCACTCTTAACCATATTAGAGTCACTTTGCACCTATACGAGTCTCTTGCCACCATATATTGGTACAATTGACCTATTAACATCATATACATGCAATTTGACATCCTTTAACCACCTCTATGTACCACTTTTATGCAAGTCAATTTAGGTCCATATTTTGGCTCTAATTAACCATGTAAGTCACTCTTCACCATATTAGAGTCACTTTGCACCCTATAAGAGTCACTTGCCACCATATATTGGTACAATTGACATGTTACCATCATCTACATGCAATTTAACATCCTTTAACGACCTCTTGGTACCACTTTTATACGAGTCAATTTTGGGAAACATTTTGGCTCTAATCAACCATGTAAGTCAATCTTCACCATATTAGAGTCACATTGCACCCTATAAAAGTCATTTGCCACCATATATTGGTACAATTGACATGTTAACATCATCTACATGCAATTTAATTTCCTTTAACCATCTGTTGGTACCACTTTTATACGAGTCAATTTTGGGAAACATTTTGGCTCTAATCAACCATGTAAGTCACTCTTCACCATATTTAAGTCACTTTGCACCATATAAGAGTCACTTGCCACCATATATTGGTACAAGTAACCTATTAACATCATATACATGCAATTTGACATCCTTTAACCACCTGTTGGTACCACTTTTATACGAGTCAATTTTGGGAAACATTTTGGCTCTAATCAACTATGTAAGTCACTCTTCACCATATTAAAGTCACTTTGCACCCTATAAGAGTCACTTGCCACCATATATTGGTACAATTGACCTATTAACATCATATACATACAATTTGACATCTTTTAACCACCTCTTGGTACCACTTTTATACAAGTCAATTTAGGGCAATATTTTGACTTTAATCAACCTTATAAGTGACTCTTCACCATATTAGAGTCACTTTGCACCCTATACGAGTCTATTGCCACCATATATTGGTACAATTGACCTATTAACATCATATACATGCAATTTGACATCCTTTAACCACCTCTATGTACCACTTTTATACAAGTCAATTTAGGCCCATATTTTGGCTCTAATCAACCATGTAAGTCACTCTTCACCATATTAGAGTCACTTTGCACCCTATAAGAGTCACTTGCCACCATATATTGGTACAATTGACCTATTAACATCATATATACATGCAATTTGACATCTTTTAACTACCTCTTGGTACCTTTTTTATATAAGTCAATTAGGGCCACATTTTGACTCTAATCAACCATGTAAGTCACTCTTCACCATATTAGAGTCACTTTGCACCATATAAGAGTCACTTGCCACCATATATTAGTACAATTGACATGTTAACATCATCTACATCCAATTTAACATCCTTTAACCAACTCTTCGTACCACTTTTATACGAGTCAATTTTGGGAAACATTTTGGCTCTAATCAACAATGTAAGTCACTCTTCACCATATTAGAGTCATTTTGCACCCTATAAGAGTCAGTTGCCACCATATATTGGTACAATTGACCTATTAACATCATATACATGCAATTTGACATCTTTTAACCACCTCTTGGTACCACTTTTATATAAGTCAATTAGGGCAACATTTAGACTCTAATCAACCATGTAAGTCACTCTTCACCATATTAGAGTCACTTTGCACCCTATAAGAGTCACTTGCCACCATATATTGGTACAATTGACATGTTAACATCATCTACATGCAATTTAGTGTCCTTTAACAACCTGTTGGTACCACTTTTATACGAGTCAATTTAGGGCCATATTTTGACTCTAATCAACCATGTAAGTCACTCTTAACCATATTAGAGTCACTTTGCACCCTATACGAGTCTCTTGCCACCATATATTGGTACAATTGACCTATTAACATCATATACATGCAATTTGACATCTTTTAACTACCTCTTGGTACCACTTTTATACGAGTCAATTTTGGGAAACATTTTGGCTCTAATCAACAATGTAAGTCACTCTTCACCATATTAGAGTCACTTTGCACCCTATAAGAGTCAGTTGCCACCATATATTGGTACAATTGACCTATTAACATCATATACATGCAATTTGACATCTTTTAACCACCTCTTGGTACCACTTTTATATAAGTCAATTAGGGCAACATTTTGACTCTAATCAACCATGTAAGTCACTCTTCACCATATTAGAGTCACTTTGCACCCTATAAGAGTCACTTGCCACCATATATTGGTACAATTGACATGTTAACATCATCTACATGCAATTTAATGTCCTTTAACCACCTGTTGGTACCACTTTTATACGAGTCAATTTAGGGCCATATTTTGACTCTAATCAACCATGTAAGTCACTCTTCACCATATTAGAGTCACTTTGCACCCTATACGAGTCTCTTGCCACCATATATTGGTACAATTGACCTATTAACATCATATACATGCAATTTGACATCCTTTAACCACCTCTATGTACCACTTTTATACAAGTCAATTTAGGACCATATTTAGGCTCTAATCAACCATGTAAGTCACTCTTCACCATATTAGAGTCACTTTGCACCATATAAGAGTCACTTGCCACCATATATTAGTACAATTGACATGTTAACATCATCTACATCCAATTTAACATCCTTTAACCAACTCTTCGTACCACTTTTATACGAGTCAATTTTGGGAAACATTTTGGCTCTAATCAACAATGTAAGTCACTCTTCACCATATTAGAGTCACTTTGCACCCTATAAGAGTCAGTTGCCACCATATATTGGTACAATTGACCTATTAAATTCATATACATGCAATTTGACATCTTTTAACCACCTCTTGGTACCACTTTTATATAAGTCAATTAGGGCAACATTTAGACTCTAATCAACCATGTAAGTCACTCTTCACCATATTAGAGTCACTTTGCACCCTATAAGAGTCACTTGCCACCATATATTGGTACAATTGACATGTTAACATCATCTACATGCAATTTAATGTCCTTTAACAACCTGTTGGTACCACTTTTATACGAGTCAATTTAGGGCCATATTTTGACTCTAATCAACCATGTAAGTCACTCTTAACCATATTAGAGTCACTTTGCACCTATACGAGTCTCTTGCCACCATATATTGGTACAATTGACCTATTAACATCATATACATGCAATTTGACATCCTTTAACCACCTCTATGTACCACTTTTATGCAAGTCAATTTAGGTCCATATTTTGGCTCTAATTAACCATGTAAGTCACTCTTCACCATATTAGAGTCACTTTGCACCCTATAAGAGTCACTTGCCACCATATATTGGTACAATTGACATGTTACCATCATCTACATGCAATTTAACATCCTTTAACGACCTCTTCGGTACCACTTTTATACGAGTCAATTTTGGGAAACATTTTGGCTCTAATCAACCATGTAAGTCAATCTTCACCATATTAGAGTCACATTGCACCCTATAAAAGTCATTTGCCACCATATATTGGTACAATTGACATGTTAACATCATCTACATGCAATTTAATTTCCTTTAACCACCTGTTGGTACCACTTTTATACGAGTCAATTTTGGGAAACATTTTGGCTCTAATCAACCATGTAAGTCACTCTTCACCATATTTAAGTCACTTTGCACCATATAAGAGTCACTTGCCACCATATATTGGTACAAGTAACCTATTAACATCATATACATGCAATTTGACATCCTTTAACCACCTGTTGGTACCACTTTTATACGAGTCAATTTTGGGAAACATTTTGGCTCTAATCAACTATGTAAGTCACTCTTCACCATATTAAAGTCACTTTGCACCCTATAAGAGTCACTTGCCACCATATATTGGTACAATTGACCTATTAACATCATATACATACAATTTGACATCTTTTAACCACCTCTTGGTACCACTTTTATACAAGTCAATTTAGGGCAATATTTTGACTTTAATCAACCTTATAAGTGACTCTTCACCATATTAGAGTCACTTTGCACCCTATACGAGTCTATTGCCACCATATATTGGTACAATTGACCTATTAACATCATATACATGCAATTTGACATCCTTTAACCACCTCTATGTACCACTTTTATACAAGTCAATTTAGGCCCATATTTTGGCTCTAATCAACCATGTAAGTCACTCTTCACCATATTAGAGTCACTTTGCACCCTATAAGAGTCACTTGCCACCATATATTGGTACAATTGACCTATTAACATCATATACATGCAATTTGACATCTTTTAACTACCTCTTGGTACCTTTTTATATAAGTCAATTAGGGCCACATTTTGACTCTAATCAACCATGCAAGTCACTCTTCACCATATTAGAGTCACTTTGCACCATATAAGAGTCACTTGCCACCATATATTAGTACAATTGACATGTTAACATCATCTACATCCAATTTAACATCCTTTAACCAACTCTTCGTACCACTTTTATACGAGTCAATTTTGGGAAACATTTTGGCTCTAATCAACAATGTAAGTCACTCTTCACCATATTAGAGTCATTTTGCACCCTATAAGAGTCAGTTGCCACCATATATTGGTACAATTGACCTATTAACATCATATACATGCAATTTGACATCTTTTAACCACCTCTTGGTACCACTTTTATATAAGTCAATTAGGGCAACATTTAGACTCTAATCAACCATGTAAGTCACTCTTCACCATATTAGAGTCACTTTGCACCCTATAAGAGTCACTTGCCACCATATATTGGTACAATTGACATGTTAACATCATCTACATGCAATTTAATGTCCTTTAACAACCTGTTGGTACCACTTTTATACGAGTCAATTTAGGGCCATATTTTGACTCTAATCAACCATGTAAGTCACTCTTAACCATATTAGAGTCACTTTGCACCCTATACGAGTCTCTTGCCACCATATATTGGTACAATTGACCTATTAACATCATATACATGCAATTTGACATCTTTTAACTACCTCTTGGTACCTTTTTTATATAAGTCAATTAGGGCCACATTTTGACTCTAATCAACAATGTAAGTCACTCTTCACCATATTAGAGTCACTTTGCACCCTATAAGAGTCAGTTGCCACCATATATTGGTACAATTGACCTATTAACATCATATACATGCAATTTGACATCTTTTAACCACCTCTTGGTACCACTTTTATATAAGTCAATTAGGGCAACATTTTGACTCTAATCAACCATGTAAGTCACTCTTCACCATATTAGAGTCACTTTGCACCCTATAAGAGTCACTTGCCACCATATATTGGTAGAATTGACATGTTAACATCATCTACATGCAATTTAATGTCCTTTAACCACCTGTTGGTACCACTTTTATACGAGTCAATTTAGGGCCATATTTTGACTCTAATCAACCATGTAAGTCACTCTTCACCATATTAGAGTCACTTTGCACCCTATACGAGTCTCTTGCCACCATATATTGGTACAATTGACCTATTAACATCATATACAAGCAATTTGACATCCTTTAACCACCTCTATGTACCACTTTTATACAAGTCAATTTAGGTCCATATTTAGGCTCTAATCAACCATGTAAGTCACTCTTCACCATATTAGAGTCACTTTGCACCATTTAAGAGTCACTTGCCACCATATATTAGTACAATTGACAGGTTAACATCATCTACATCCAATTTAACATCCTTTAACCAACTCTTCGTACCACTTTTATACGAGTCAATTTTGGGAAACATTTTGGCTCTAATCAACAATGTAAGTCACTCTTCACCATATTAGAGTCACTTTGCACCCTATAAGAGTCAGTTGCCACCATATATTGGTACAATTGACCTATTAACATCATATACATGCAATTTGACATCTTTTAACCACCTCTTGGTACCACTTTTATATAAGTCAATTAGGGCAACATTTAGACTCTAATCAACCATGTAAGTCACTCTTCACCATATTAGAGTCACTTTGCACCCTATAAGAGTCACTTGCCACCATATATTGGTACAATTGACATGTTAACATCATCTACATGCAATTTAATGTCCTTTAACCACCTGTTGGTACCACTTTTATACGAGTCAATTTAGGGCCATATTTTGACTCTAATCAACCATGTAAGTCACTCTTCACCATATTAGAGTCACTTTGCACCCTATACGAGTCTCTTGCCACCATATATTGGTACAATTGACCTATTAACATCATATACAAGCAATTTGACATCCCTTAACCACCTCTATGTACCACTTTTATACAAGTCAATTTAGGACCATATTTAGGCTCTAATCAACCATGTAAGTCACTCTTCACCATATTAGAGTCACTTTGCACCATATAAGAGTCACTTGCCACCATATATTAGTACAATTGACATGTTAACATCATCTACATCCAATTTAACATCCTTTAACCAACTCTTCGTACCACTTTTATACGAGTCAATTTAGGACCATATTTAGGCTCTAATCAACCATGTAAGTCACTCTTCACCATATTAGAGTCACCTAGCACCATATAAGAGTCACTTGCCACCATATATTGGTACAATTGACATGTTAACATCATCTACATGCAATTTAACATCCTTTAACCAACTCTTGGTACCACTTTTATACGAGTCAATTTGGGAAACATTTGGCTCTAATCAACAATGTAAGTCACTCTTCACCATATTAGAGTCACTTTGCACCCTATAAGAGTCAGTTGCCACCATACATTGGTATAATTGACCTATTAACATCATATACATGCAATTTGACATCTTTTAACCACATCTCGGTACCACTTTTATACGAGTCAATTTGGGAAACATTTTGGCTCTAATCAACCATGTAAATCACTCTTCACCATATTTAAGTCACTTTGCACCCTATAAGAGTCACTTGCAACCATATATTGGTACAATTGACCTATTAACATCATATACATGCAATTTGACATCTTTTAACCACCTCTTGGTACCCTCTTTTATATAAGTCAATTAGGGCCACATTTTGACTCTAATCAACCATGTAAGTCACTCTTCACCATATTAGAGTCACTTTGCACCTTATAAGAGTCACTTGCCACCATATATTGGTATAATTGACCTATTAACATCATATACATGCAATTTGACATCTTTTAACCACATCTCGGTACCACTTTTATACGAGTCAATTTTGGGAAACATTTTGGCTCTAATCAACCATGTAAATCACTCTTCACCATATTTAAGTCACTTTGCACCCTATAAGAGTTACTTGCAACCATATATTGGTACAATTGACCTATTAACATCATATACATGCAATTTGACATCTTTTAACCACCTCTTGGTACCACTTTTATATAAGTCAATTAGGGCAACATTTTGACTCTAATCAACCATGTAAGTCACTCTTCACCATATTAGAGTCACTTTGCACCCTATAAGGGTCACTTGCCACCATATATTGGTACAATTGACATGTTAACATCATCTACATGCAATTTAACGTCCTTTAACCACCTGTTGGTACCAATTTTATACAAGTCAATTTAGGCCCATATTTTGGCTCTAATCAACCATGTAAGGCACTCTTCACCATATTAGAGTCACTTTGCACCCTATAAGAGTCACTTGCCACCATATATTGGTACAATTGACCTATTAACATCATATACATGCAATTTGACATCTTTTAACACCTCTTGGTACCTCTTTTATATAAGTTAATTAGGGCCACATTTTGACTCTAATCAACCATGTAAGTCACTCTTCACCATATTAGAGTCACTTTGCAACCTATAAGAGTCACTTGCCACCATATATTGGTATAATTGACCTATTAACATCATATACATGCAATTTGACATCTTTTAACCACATCTCGGTACCACTTTTATACGAGTCAATTTTGGGAAACATTTTGGCTCTAATCAACCATGTAAATCACTCTTCACCATATTTAAGTCACTTTGCACCCTATAAGAGTCACTTGCAACCATATATTGGTACAATTGACCTATTAACATCATATACATGCAATTTGACATCCTTTAACCACCTCTTGGTACCACTTTTATATAAGTCAATTAGGGCCACATTTTGACTCTAATCAACCATGTAAGTCACTCTTCACCATATTAGAGTCACTTTGCACCCTATAAGAGTCTCTTGCCACCATATATTGGTACAATTGATCTATTAACTTCATATACATGCAATTTGACATCCTTTAACCACCTCCCTGTACCACTTTTATACAAGTCAATTTTGGACCATATTTGGGCTCTAATCAACCATGTAAGTCACTCTTCACCATATTAGAGTCACTTTGCACCCTATAAGAGTCACTTGCCACCATATATTGGTACAATTGACATGTTAACATCATCTACATGCAATTTAACATCCTTTAACCACCTCTTGGTACCACTTTTATACGAGTCAATTTTGGGAAACATTTGGCTCTAATCAACAATGTAAGTCACTTCTTCACCATATTAGAGTCACTTTGCACCCTATAAGAGTCACTTGCCACCATATATTGGTACAATTGACCTATTAACATCATATACATGCAATTTGACATCTTTTAACCACCTCTTGGTACCTCTTTTATATAAGTCAATTAGGGCCACATTTTGACTCTAATCAACCATGTAAGTCACTCTTCACCATATTAGAGTCACTTTGCACCCTATAAGAGTCACTTGCCACCATATATTGGTATAATTGACCTATTAACATCATATACATGCAATTTGACATCTTTTAACCACATCTCGGTACCACTTTTATACGAGTCAATTTTGGGAAACATTTTGGCTCTAATCAACCATGTAAATCACTCTTCACCATATTTAAGTCACTTTGCACCCTATAAGAGTCACTTGCAACCATATATTGGTACAATTGACCTATTAACATCATATACATGCAATTTGACATCCTTTAACCACCTCTTGGTACCACTTTTATATAAGTCAATTAGGGTCACATTTTGACTCTAATCAACCATGTAAGTCACTCTTCACCATATTAGAGTCACTTTGCACCCTATAAGAGTCTCTTGCCACCATATATTGGTACAATTGATCTATTAACTTCATATACATGCAATTTGACATCCTTTAACCACCTCCCTGTACCACTTTTATACAAGTCAATTTTGGACCATATTTGGGCTCTAATCAACCATGTAAGTCACTCTTCACCATATTAGAGTCACTTTGCACCCTATAAGAGTCACTTGCCACCATATATTGGTACAATTGACATGTTAACATCATCTACATGCAATTTAACATCCTTTAACCACCTCTTGGTACCACTTTTATACGAGTCAATTTTGGGAAACATTTGGCTCTAATCAACCATGTAAGTCATTCTTCACCATATTAGAGTCACTTTGCACCCTATAAGAGTCACTTGCCACCATATATTGGTACAATTGACCTATTAACATCATATACATGCAATTTGACATCTTTTAACCACCTCTTGGTACCTCTTTTATATAAGTCAATTAGGGCCACATTTTGACTCTAATCAACCATGTAAGTCACTCTTCACCATATTAGAGTCACTTTGCACCTTATAAGAGTCACTTGCCACCATATATTGGTATAATTGACCTATTAACATCATATACATGCAATTTGACATCTTTTAACCACATCTCGGTACCACTTTTATACGAGTCAATTTTGGGAAACATTTTGGCTCTAATCAACCATGTAAATCACTCTTCACCATATTTAAGTCACTTTGCACCCTATAAGAGTTACTTGCAACCATATATTGGTACAATTGACCTATTAACATCATATACATGCAATTTGACATCCTTTAACCACCTCTTGGTACCACTTTTATATAAGTCAATTAGGGCCACATTTTGACTCTAATCAACCATGTAAGTCACTCTTCACCATATTAGAGTCACTTTGCACCCTATAAGAGTCTCTTGCCACCATATATTGGTACAATTGATCTATTAACTTCATATACATGCAATTTGACATCCTTTAACCACCTCTCTGTACCACTTTTATACAAGTCAATTTAGGACCATATTTAGGCTCTAATCAACCATGTAAGTCACTCTTCACCATATTAGAGTCACTTTGCACCCTATAAGAGTCACTTGCCACCATATATTGGTACAATTGACATGTTAACATCATCTACATGCAATTTAACATCCTTTAACCAACTCTTGGTACCACTTTTATACGAGTCAATTTTGGGGAAACATTTTGGCTCTAATCAACCAATGTAAGTCACTCTTCACCATATTAGAGTCACTTTGCACCCTATAAGAGTCACTTGCCACCATATATTGGTACAATTGACCTATTAACATCATATACATGCAATTTGACATCTTTTAACCACCTCTTGGTACCATGTTATATAAGTCAATTAGGGCAACATTTTGACTCTAATCAACCATGTAAGTCACTCTTCACCATATTAGAGTCACTTTGCACCTATAAGGGTCACTTGCACCATATATTGGTACAATTGACACTGTTAACATCATATACATGCAATTTAAAGTCCTTTAACCACATGTGGTACCAATTTTATACAAGTCAATTTAGGTCATCATTTTGGCTCTAATCAACCATGTAAGTCACTCTTCACCATATTAGAGTCACTTTGCACCCTATAAGAGTCACTTGCCACCATATATTGGTACAATTGACCTATTAACTCATATACATGCAATTTGACATCTTTTAACCACCTCTTGGTACCACTTTTATATAAGTCAATTAGGGCCACATTTTGACTCTAATCAACCATGTAAGTCACTCTTCACCATATTAGAGTCACTTTGCACCCTATAAGAGTCACTGCCACCATATATTGGTACAATTGACTATTAACATCATATACATGCAATTTGACATCCTTTAACCCACCTCGTTGGTACCACTTTTATACGAGTCAATTTTGGGGAAACATTTGGCTCTAATCAACCATGTAAGTCACTCTTCACCATATTAAGTCACTTTGCACCCTATAAGAGTCACTTGCCACCATATATTGGTACAATTGACCTATTAACATCATATACATGCAATTTGACATCTTTTAACCACCTCTTGGTACCCTTTTATATAAGTCAATTAGGGCCACATTTTGACTCTAATCAACCATGTAAGTCACTCTTCACCATATAGAGTCACTTTGCACCCTATAAGAGTCACTTGCCACCTATAATTGGTATAATTGACCTATTAACATCATATACATGCAATTTGACATCTTTTAACCACATCTCGGTACCACTTTTATACGAGTCAATTTTTGGAAACATTTGGCTCTAATCAACCATGTAAATCACTCGTCACCATATTTAAGTCACTTTGCACCCTATAAGAGTTCACTTGCAACCATATATTGGTACAATTGACCTATTAACATCATATACATGCAATTTGACATCCTTTAACACCTCTTGGTACCACTTTTATATAAGTCCAATTAGGGCCACATTTTGACTCTAATCAACCATGTAAGTCACTCTTCACCATATTAGAGTCACTTTGCACCCCTATAAGAGTCTCTTGCCACCATATATGGTTACAATTGATCTATGTAACTTCATATACATGCATTTGACATTCCTTTAACCACCTTCCTGTACCACTTTTATACAAGTCAATTAGGCACCATTTTTGGCTCTAATCAACCATGTAAGTCACTCTTCACCATATTAGAGTCACTTTGCACCCTATAAGAGTCACTTGCCACCATATATTGGTACAATTGACCTATTAACATCATATACATGCAATTTGACATCTTTTAACCACTCTTGGTACCCTTTTATATAGTCAATTAGGGCCACATTTTGACTCTAATCAACCATGTAAGTCACTCTTCACATATTAGAGTCACTTTGCACCCTATAAGAGTCACTTGCCACCATATATTGGTATAATTGACCTATTAACATCATATACATGCAATTTGACATCTTTTAACCACATCTCGGTACCACTTTTATACG
>NW_027421506.1:0-34535 GCF_009905375.1 Apium graveolens
GGCTGAAACCAATGAAACTAGGTTTTTAAATAAATTCTCGTAGGCAGTTAACGAGGTATGGAGCAAAAATTGAGGGCCCGTTTTTGGATATCTTTTCATAATTTGTCCCTATGGATTTATGAAATTGCATTCGCGTTTATTTGGGTCGTCGACGTGAATCGGGGCTGAAACCAATGAAACTAGGTTTTTAAATAATTCTCGTAGCAGTAGCACGAGGTATGAGAGCAAAAATTGAGGGGCCCATTTTTTGGATATCTTTTCATAATTTGTCCCTATGGATTATGAATTGCATTCGGTTTATTTGGGGTCGTCCGAACGTGAATCGGGGGCTGACAAATGAAAACTAGGTTTTTAATAATTCTCGTAGGCAGTAGTACACGAGGTATGGAGCCAAAAATTGAGGCGGCCCGTTTTTGGGATATCTTTCATATTTGTCCCTGGATTTATGAAATGCATTCGCGTTATTTGGGTCGTCCGAACGGAATCGGGGCTGAAACCAATGAAACTAGGTTTTTTAAATAATTCTCGTAGGCAGTAGTACACAGGTATGGAGCAAAAATTGGAGGCGGCCCGTTTTTTTGGAATCTTTTCATAATTTGTCCCTATGGATTTATGAAATTGCATTCCGCGTTATTTGGGGTCGTCCGAACGTGAATCGGGGGCTGAAACCAATGAAACTAGGTTTTAAATAATTCTCGTAGGCAGTAGTACACGAGGTATGGAGCAAAAATTGAGGTGGCCCGTTTTTTTTGGATATCTTTTCATAATTTGGTCCCTATGGATTTATGAAATTGCATTCCGCGTTTATTTGGAGCGTTCAGAACGTGAATCGGAGGCTGAAACCAATGAAACTAGGTTTTTAAATAATTCTCCGTAGGCAGTAGTACACGAGTATGGAGCAAAAATTGAGGGCGAGCCCATTTTTTGGATATCTTTTCATAATTTGTCCCTATGGATTTATGAAATTGCATTCGCGTTTATTTGGGGTCGTCCGAACGTGAATCGGGGCTGAAACCAATGAAACTAGGTTTTTAAATAATTCTCGTAGGCAGTAGTACACGAGGTATGGAGCAAAAATTGAGGCGGCCCGTTTTTTGGATATCTTTTCATAATTTGTCCCTATGGATTTATGAAATTGCATTCGCGTTTATTTGGGGTCGTCCGAACGTGAATCGGGGCTGAAACCAATGAAACTAGGTTTTTAAATAATTCTCGTAGGCAGTAGTACACGAGGTATGGAGCAAAAATTGAGGCGGCCCTTTTTTTGGATATCTTTTCATAATTTGTCCCTATGGATTTATGAAATTGCATTCGCGTTTATTTGGGGTCGTCCGAACGTGAATCGGGGCTGAAACCAATGAAACTAGGTTTTTAAATAATTCTCGTAGGCAGTAGTACACGAGGTATGGAGCAAAAATTGAGGCTGGCCCATTTTTTGGATATCTTTTCATAATTTGTCCCTATGGATTTATGAAATTGCATTCGCGTTTATTTGGGGTCGTCCGAACGTGAATCGGGGCTGAAACCAATGAAACTAGGTTTTTAAATAATTCTCGTAGGCAGTAGTACACGAGGTATGGAGCAAAAATTGAGGCGGCCCGTTTTTTGGATATCTTTTCATAATTTGTCCCTATGGATTTATGAAATTGCATTCGCGTTTATTGGGGTCGTCCCGAACGTGAATCGGGGCTGAAACCAATGAAACTAGGTTTTAAATAATTCTCGTAGGCAGTAGTACACGAGGTATGGAGCAAAAATTGAGGCGGCCCGTTTTTTGGATATCTTTTCATAATTTGTCCCTATGGATTTATGAAATTGCATTCGCGTTTATTTGGGGTCGTCCGAACGTGAATCGGGGCTGAAACCAATGAAACTAGGTTTTTAAATAATTCTCGTAGGCAGTAGTACACGAGGTATGGAGCAAAAATTGAGGCGGCCCGTTTTTGGATATCTTTTCATAATTTGTCCCTATGGATTTATGAAATTGCATTCGCGTTTATTTGGGGTCGTCCGAACGTGAATCGGGGCTGAAACCAATGAAACTAGGTTTTTAAATAATTCTCGTAGGCAGTAGTACACGAGGTATGGAGCAAAAATTGAGGCGGCCCGTTTTTTGGATATCTTTTCATAATTTGTCCCTATGGATTTATGAAATTGCATTCGCGTTTATTTGGGGTCGTCCGAACGTGAATCGGGGCTGAAACCAATGAAACTAGGTTTTTAAATAATTCTCGTAGGCAGTAGTACACGAGGTATGGAGCAAAAATTGAGGCGGCCCAGTTTTTGGATATCTTTTCATAATTTGTCCCTATGGATTTATGAAATTGCATTCGCGTTTATTTGGGGTCGTCCGAACGTGAATCGGGGCTGAAACCAATGAAACTAGGTTTTTAAATAATTCTCGTAGGCAGTAGTACACGAGGTATGGAGCAAAAATTGAGGCGGCCCATTTTTTGGATATCTTTTCATAATTTGTCCCTATGGATTTATGAAATTGCATTCGCGTTTATTTGGGGTCGTCCGAACGTGAATCGGGGCTGAAACCAATGAAACTAGGTTTTTAAATAATTCTCGTAGGCAGTAGTACACGAGGTATGGAGCAAAAATTGAGGCGGCCCGTTTTTTGGATATCTTTTCATAATTTGTCCCTATGGATTTATGAAATTGCATTCGCGTTTATTTGGGGTCGTCCGAACGTGAATCGGGGCTGAAACCAATGAAACTAGGTTTTTAAATAATTCTCGTAGGCAGTAGTACACGAGGTATGGAGCAAAAATTGAGGCGGCCCATTTTTTGGATATCTTTTCATAATTTGTCCCTATGGATTTATGAAATTGCATTCGCGTTTATTTGGGGTCGTCCGAACGTGAATCGGGGCTGAAACCAATGAAACTAGGTTTTTAAATAATTCTCGTAGGCAGTAGTACACGAGGTATGGAGCAAAAATTGAGGCGGCCCGTTTTTTGGATATCTTTTCATAATTTGTCCCTATGGATTTATGAAATTGCATTCGCGTTTATTTGGGGTCGTCCGAACGTGAATCGGGGCTGAAACCAATGAAACTAGGTTTTTAAATAATTCTCGTAGGCAGTAGTACACGAGGTATGGAGCAAAAATTGAGGCGGCCCGTTTTTTGGATATCTTTTCATAATTTGTCCCTATGGATTTATGAAATTGCATTCGCGTTTATTTGGGGTCGTCCGAACGTGAATCGGGGCTGAAACCAATGAAACTAGGTTTTTAAATAATTCTCGTAGGCAGTAGTACACGAGGTATGGAGCAAAAATTCGAGGCGGCCCATTTTTTGGATATCTTTTCATAATTTGTCCCTATGGATTTATGAAATTGCATTCGCGTTTATTTGGGGTCGTCCGAACGTGAATCGGGGCTGAAACCAATGAAACTAGGTTTTTAAATAATTCTCGTAGGCAGTAGTACACGAGGTATGGAGCAAAAATTGAGGCGGCCCGTTTTTTGGATATCTTTTCATAATTTGTCCCTATGGATTTATGAAATTGCATTCGCGTTTATTTGGGGTCGTCCGAACGTGAATCGGGGCTGAAACCAATGAAACTAGGTTTTTAAATAATTCTCGTAGGCAGTAGTACACGAGGTATGGAGCAAAAATTGAGGCGGCCCAGTTTTTTGGATATCTTTTCATAATTTGTCCCTATGGATTTATGAAATTGCATTCGCGTTTATTTGGGGTCGTCCGAACGTGAATCGGGGCTGAAACCAATGAAACTAGGTTTTTAAATAATTCTCGTAGGCAGTAGTACACGAGGTATGGAGCAAAAATTGAGGCGGCCCGTTTTTTGGATATCTTTTCATAATTTGTCCCTATGGATTTATGAAATTGCATTCGCGTTTATTTGGGGTCGTCCGAACGTGAATCGGGGCTGAAACCAATGAAACTAGGTTTTTAAATAATTCTCGTAGGCAGTAGTACACGAGGTATGGAGCAAAAATTGAGGCGGCCCGTTTTTTGGATATCTTTTCATAATTTGTCCCTATGGATTTATGAAATTGCATTCGCGTTTATTTGGGGTCGTCCGAACGTGAATCGGGGCTGAAACCAATGAAACTAGGTTTTTAAATAATTCTCGTAGGCAGTAGTACACGAGGTATGGAGCAAAAATTGAGGTGGCCCA
The DNA here is from genome assembly GCF_009905375.1 of Apium graveolens. Classification (NCBI taxonomy): domain Eukaryota; kingdom Viridiplantae; phylum Streptophyta; class Magnoliopsida; order Apiales; family Apiaceae; genus Apium; species Apium graveolens. The sequence goes on from NW_027421506.1 coordinate 4,152, forward strand.
TTTTTTGGATATCTTTTCATAATTTGTCCCTATGGATTTATGAAATTGCATTCGCGTTTATTTGGGGTCGTCCGAACGTGAATCGGGGCTGAAACCAATGAAACTAGGTTTTTAAATAATTCTCGTAGGCAGTAGTACACGAGGTATGGAGCAAAAATTGAGGCGGCCCATTTTTTGGATATCTTTTCATAATTTGTCCCTATGGATTTATGAAATTGCATTCGCGTTTATTTGGGGTCGTCCGAACGTGAATCGGGGCTGAAACCAATGAAACTAGGTTTTTAAATAATTCTCGTAGGCAGTAGTACACGAGGTATGGAGCAAAAATTGAGGCGGCCCAGTTTTTTGGATATCTTTTCATAATTTGTCCCTATGGATTTATGAAATTGCATTCGCGTTTATTTGGGGTCGTCCGAACGTGAATCGGGGCTGAAACCAATGAAACTAGGTTTTTAAATAATTCTCGTAGGCAGTAGTACACGAGGTATGGAGCAAAAATTGAGGCTGGCCCGTTTTTTGGATATCTTTTCATAATTTGTCCCTATGGATTTATGAAATTGCATTCGCGTTTATTTGGGGTCGTCCGAACGTGAATCGGGGCTGAAACCAATGAAACTAGGTTTTTAAATAATTCTCGTAGGCAGTAGTACACGAGGTATGGAGCAAAAATTGAGGCGGCCCGTTTTTTGGATATCTTTTCATAATTTGTCCCTATGGATTTATGAAATTGCATTCGCGTTTATTTGGGGTCGTCCGAACGTGAATCGGGGCTGAAACCAATGAAACTAGGTTTTTAAATAATTCTCGTAGGCAGTAGTACACGAGGTATGGAGCAAAAATTGAGGCGGCCCATTTTTTTGGATATCTTTTCATAATTTGTCCCTATGGATTTATGAAATTGCATTCGCGTTTATTTGGGGTCGTCCGAACGTGAATCGGGGCTGAAACCAATGAAACTAGGTTTTTAAATAATTCTCGTAGGCAGTAGTACACGAGGTATGGAGCAAAAATTGAGGCGGCCCGTTTTTTGGATATCTTTTCATAATTTGTCCCTATGGATTTATGAAATTGCATTCGCGTTTATTTGGGGTCGTCCGAACGTGAATCGGGGCTGAAACCAATGAAACTAGGTTTTTAAATAATTCTCGTAGGCAGTAGTACACGAGGTATGGAGCAAAAATTGAGGCGGCCCGTTTTTTGGATATCTTTTCATAATTTGTCCCTATGGATTTATGAAATTGCATTCGCGTTTATTTGGGGTCGTCCGAACGTGAATCGGGGCTGAAACCAATGAAACTAGGTTTTTAAATAATTCTCGTAGGCAGTAGTACACGAGGTATGGAGCAAAAATTGAGGCGGCCCATTTTTTGGATATCTTTTCATAATTTGTCCCTATGGATTTATGAAATTGCATTCGCGTTTATTTGGGGTCGTCCGAACGTGAATCGGGGCTGAAACCAATGAAACTAGGTTTTTAAATAATTCTCGTAGGCAGTAGTACACGAGGTATGGAGCAAAAATTGAGGCGGCCCATTTTTTGGATATCTTTTCATAATTTGTCCCTATGGATTTATGAAATTGCATTCGCGTTTATTTGGGGTCGTCCGAACGTGAATCGGGGCTGAAACCAATGAAACTAGGTTTTTAAATAATTCTCGTAGGCAGTAGTACACGAGGTATGGAGCAAAAATTGAGGCGGCCCGTTTTTTGGATATCTTTTCATAATTTGTCCCTATGGATTTATGAAATTGCATTCGCGTTTATTTGGGGTCGTCCGAACGTGAATCGGGGCTGAAACCAATGAAACTAGGTTTTTAAATAATTCTCGTAGGCAGTAGTACACGAGGTATGGAGCAAAAATTGAGGCGGCCCGTTTTTTGGATATCTTTTCATAATTTGTCCCTATGGATTTATGAAATTGCATTCGCGTTTATTTGGGGTCGTCCGAACGTGAATCGGGGCTGAAACCAATGAAACTAGGTTTTTAAATAATTCTCGTAGGCAGTAGTACACGAGGTATGGAGCAAAAATTGAGGCGGCCCGTTTTTTGGATATCTTTTCATAATTTGTCCCTATGGATTTATGAAATTGCATTCGCGTTTATTTGGGGTCGTCCGAACGTGAATCGGGGCTGAAACCAATGAAACTAGGTTTTTAAATAATTCTCGTAGGCAGTAGTACACGAGGTATGGAGCAAAAATTGAGGCGGCCCGTTTTTTGGATATCTTTTCATAATTTGTCCCTATGGATTTATGAAATTGCATTCGCGTTTATTTGGGGTCGTCCGAACGTGAATCGGGGCTGAAACCAATGAAACTAGGTTTTTAAATAATTCTCGTAGGCAGTAGTACACGAGGTATGGAGCAAAAATTGAGGCGGCCCATTTTTTGGATATCTTTTCATAATTTGTCCCTATGGATTTATGAAATTGCATTCGCGTTTATTTGGGGTCGTCCGAACGTGAATCGGGGCTGAAACCAATGAAACTAGGTTTTTAAATAATTCTCGTAGGCAGTAGTACACGAGGTATGGAGCAAAAATTGAGGCGGCCCGTTTTTTGGATATCTTTTCATAATTTGTCCCTATGGATTTATGAAATTGCATTCGCGTTTATTTGGGGTCGTCCGAACGTGAATCGGGGCTGAAACCAATGAAACTAGGTTTTTAAATAATTCTCGTAGGCAGTAGTACACGAGGTATGGAGCAAAAATTGAGGCGGCCCGTTTTTTGGATATCTTTTCATAATTTGTCCCTATGGATTTATGAAATTGCATTCGCGTTTATTTGGGGTCGTCCGAACGTGAATCGGGGCTGAAACCAATGAAACTAGGTTTTTAAATAATTCTCGTAGGCAGTAGTACACGAGGTATGGAGCAAAAATTGAGGCGGCCCGTTTTTTGGATATCTTTTCATAATTTGTCCCTATGGATTTATGAAATTGCATTCGCGTTTATTTGGGGTCGTCCGAACGTGAATCGGGGCTGAAACCAATGAAACTAGGTTTTTAAATAATTCTCGTAGGCAGTAGTACACGAGGTATGGAGCAAAAATTGAGGCGGCCCATTTTTTGGATATCTTTTCATAATTTGTCCCTATGGATTTATGAAATTGCATTCGCGTTTATTTGGGGTCGTCCGAACGTGAATCGGGGCTGAAACCAATGAAACTAGGTTTTTAAATAATTCTCGTAGGCAGTAGTACACGAGGTATGGAGCAAAAATTGAGGCGGCCCATTTTTTTGGATATCTTTTCATAATTTGTCCCTATGGATTTATGAAATTGCATTCGCGTTTATTTGGGGTCGTCCGAACGTGAATCGGGGCTGAAACCAATGAAACTAGGTTTTTAAATAATTCTCGTAGGCAGTAGTACACGAGGTATGGAGCAAAAATTGAGGCGGCCCATTTTTTGGATATCTTTTCATAATTTGTCCCTATGGATTTATGAAATTGCATTCGCGTTTATTTGGGGTCGTCCGAACGTGAATCGGGGCTGAAACCAATGAAACTAGGTTTTTAAATAATTCTCGTAGGCAGTAGTACACGAGGTATGGAGCAAAAATTGAGGCGGCCCGTTTTTTGGATATCTTTTCATAATTTGTCCCTATGGATTTATGAAATTGCATTCGCGTTTATTTGGGGTCGTCCGAACGTGAATCGGGGCTGAAACCAATGAAACTAGGTTTTTAAATAATTCTCGTAGGCAGTAGTACACGAGGTATGGAGCAAAAATTGAGGCGGCCCGTTTTTTGGATATCTTTTCATAATTTGTCCCTATGGATTTATGAAATTGCATTCGCGTTTATTTGGGGTCGTCCGAACGTGAATCGGGGCTGAAACCAATGAAACTAGGTTTTTAAATAATTCTCGTAGGCAGTAGTACACGAGGTATGGAGCAAAAATTGAGGCGGCCCGTTTTTTGGATATCTTTTCATAATTTGTCCCTATGGATTTATGAAATTGCATTCGCGTTTATTTGGGGTCGTCCGAACGTGAATCGGGGCTGAAACCAATGAAACTAGGTTTTTAAATAATTCTCGTAGGCAGTAGTACACGAGGTATGGAGCAAAAATTGAGGCGGCCCGTTTTTTGGATATCTTTTCATAATTTGTCCCTATGGATTTATGAAATTGCATTCGCGTTTATTTGGGGTCGTCCGAACGTGAATCGGGGCTGAAACCAATGAAACTAGGTTTTTAAATAATTCTCGTAGGCAGTAGTACACGAGGTATGGAGCAAAAATTGAGGCGGCCCGTTTTTTGGATATCTTTTCATAATTTGTCCCTATGGATTTATGAAATTGCATTCGCGTTTATTTGGGGTCGTCCGAACGTGAATCGGGGCTGAAACCAATGAAACTAGGTTTTTAAATAATTCTCGTAGGCAGTAGTACACGAGGTATGGAGCAAAAATTGAGGCGGCCCGTTTTTTGGATATCTTTTCATAATTTGTCCCTATGGATTTATGAAATTGCATTCGCGTTTATTTGGGGTCGTCCGAACGTGAATCGGGGCTGAAACCAATGAAACTAGGTTTTTAAATAATTCTCGTAGGCAGTAGTACACGAGGTATGGAGCAAAAATTGAGGCGGCCCATTTTTTGGATATCTTTTCATAATTTGTCCCTATGGATTTATGAAATTGCATTCGCGTTTATTTGGGGTCGTCCGAACGTGAATCGGGGCTGAAACCAATGAAACTAGGTTTTTAAATAATTCTCGTAGGCAGTAGTACACGAGGTATGGAGCAAAAATTGAGGCGGCCCATTTTTTGGATATCTTTTCATAATTTGTCCCTATGGATTTATGAAATTGCATTCGCGTTTATTTGGGGTCGTCCGAACGTGAATCGGGGCTGAAACCAATGAAACTAGGTTTTTAAATAATTCTCGTAGGCAGTAGTACACGAGGTATGGAGCAAAAATTGAGGCGGCCCGTTTTTTGGATATCTTTTCATAATTTGTCCCTATGGATTTATGAAATTGCATTCGCGTTTATTTGGGGTCGTCCGAACGTGAATCGGGGCTGAAACCAATGAAACTAGGTTTTTAAATAATTCTCGTAGGCAGTAGTACACGAGGTATGGAGCAAAAATTGAGGCGGCCCATTTTTTGGATATCTTTTCATAATTTGTCCCTATGGATTTATGAAATTGCATTCGCGTTTATTTGGGGTCGTCCGAACGTGAATCGGGGCTGAAACCAATGAAACTAGGTTTTTAAATAATTCTCGTAGGCAGTAGTACACGAGGTATGGAGCAAAAATTGAGGCGGCCCATTTTTTGGATATCTTTTCATAATTTGTCCCTATGGATTTATGAAATTGCATTCGCGTTTATTTGGGGTCGTCCGAACGTGAATCGGGGCTGAAACCAATGAAACTAGGTTTTTAAATAATTCTCGTAGGCAGTAGTACACGAGGTATGGAGCAAAAATTGAGGCGGCCCGTTTTTTGGATATCTTTTCATAATTTGTCCCTATGGATTTATGAAATTGCATTCGCGTTTATTTGGGGTCGTCCGAACGTGAATCGGGGCTGAAACCAATGAAACTAGGTTTTTAAATAATTCTCGTAGGCAGTAGTACACGAGGTATGGAGCAAAAATTGAGGCGGCCCATTTTTTGGATATCTTTTCATAATTTGTCCCTATGGATTTATGAAATTGCATTCGCGTTTATTTGGGGTCGTCCGAACGTGAATCGGGGCTGAAACCAATGAAACTAGGTTTTTAAATAATTCTCGTAGGCAGTAGTACACGAGGTATGGAGCAAAAATTGAGGCGGCCCGTTTTTTGGATATCTTTTCATAATTTGTCCCTATGGATTTATGAAATTGCATTCGCGTTTATTTGGGGTCGTCCGAACGTGAATCGGGGCTGAAACCAATGAAACTAGGTTTTTAAATAATTCTCGTAGGCAGTAGTACACGAGGTATGGAGCAAAAATTGAGGCGGCCCGTTTTTTGGATATCTTTTCATAATTTGTCCCTATGGATTTATGAAATTGCATTCGCGTTTATTTGGGGTCGTCCGAACGTGAATCGGGGCTGAAACCAATGAAACTAGGTTTTTAAATAATTCTCGTAGGCAGTAGTACACGAGGTATGGAGCAAAAATTGAGGCGGCCCATTTTTTTGGATATCTTTTCATAATTTGTCCCTATGGATTTATGAAATTGCATTCGCGTTTATTTGGGGTCGTCCGAACGTGAATCGGGGCTGAAACCAATGAAACTAGGTTTTTAAATAATTCTCGTAGGCAGTAGTACACGAGGTATGGAGCAAAAATTGAGGCGGCCCATTTTTTGGATATCTTTTCATAATTTGTCCCTATGGATTTATGAAATTGCATTCGCGTTTATTTGGGGTCGTCCGAACGTGAATCGGGGCTGAAACCAATGAAACTAGGTTTTTAAATAATTCTCGTAGGCAGTAGTACACGAGGTATGGAGCAAAAATTGAGGCGGCCCATTTTTTGGATATCTTTTCATAATTTGTCCCTATGGATTTATGAAATTGCATTCGCGTTTATTTGGGGTCGTCCGAACGTGAATCGGGGCTGAAACCAATGAAACTAGGTTTTTAAATAATTCTCGTAGGCAGTAGTACACGAGGTATGGAGCAAAAATTGAGGCGGCCCGTTTTTTGGATATCTTTTCATAATTTGTCCCTATGGATTTATGAAATTGCATTCGCGTTTATTTGGGGTCGTCCGAACGTGAATCGGGGCTGAAACCAATGAAACTAGGTTTTTAAATAATTCTCGTAGGCAGTAGTACACGAGGTATGGAGCAAAAATTGAGGCGGCCCGTTTTTTGGATATCTTTTCATAATTTGTCCCTATGGATTTATGAAATTGCATTCGCGTTTATTTGGGGTCGTCCGAACGTGAATCGGGGCTGAAACCAATGAAACTAGGTTTTTAAATAATTCTCGTAGGCAGTAGTACACGAGGTATGGAGCAAAAATTGAGGCGGCCCATTTTTTGGATATCTTTTCATAATTTGTCCCTATGGATTTATGAAATTGCATTCGCGTTTATTTGGGGTCGTCCGAACGTGAATCGGGGCTGAAACCAATGAAACTAGGTTTTTAAATAATTCTCGTAGGCAGTAGTACACGAGGTATGGAGCAAAAATTGAGGCGGCCCGTTTTTTGGATATCTTTTCATAATTTGTCCCTATGGATTTATGAAATTGCATTCGCGTTTATTTGGGGTCGTCCGAACGTGAATCGGGGCTGAAACCAATGAAACTAGGTTTTTAAATAATTCTCGTAGGCAGTAGTACACGAGGTATGGAGCAAAAATTGAGGCGGCCCATTTTTTGGATATCTTTTCATAATTTGTCCCTATGGATTTATGAAATTGCATTCGCGTTTATTTGGGGTCGTCCGAACGTGAATCGGGGCTGAAACCAATGAAACTAGGTTTTTAAATAATTCTCGTAGGCAGTAGTACACGAGGTATGGAGCAAAAATTGAGGCGGCCCGTTTTTTGGATATCTTTTCATAATTTGTCCCTATGGATTTATGAAATTGCATTCGCGTTTATTTGGGGTCGTCCGAACGTGAATCGGGGCTGAAACCAATGAAACTAGGTTTTTAAATAATTCTCGTAGGCAGTAGTACACGAGGTATGGAGCAAAAATTGAGGCGGCCCGTTTTTTGGATATCTTTTCATAATTTGTCCCTATGGATTTATGAAATTGCATTCGCGTTTATTTGGGGTCGTCCGAACGTGAATCGGGGCTGAAACCAATGAAACTAGGTTTTTAAATAATTCTCGTAGGCAGTAGTACACGAGGTATGGAGCAAAAATTGAGGCGGCCCATTTTTTGGATATCTTTTCATAATTTGTCCCTATGGATTTATGAAATTGCATTCGCGTTTATTTGGGGTCGTCCGAACGTGAATCGGGGCTGAAACCAATGAAACTAGGTTTTTAAATAATTCTCGTAGGCAGTAGTACACGAGGTATGGAGCAAAAATTGAGGCGGCCCGTTTTTTGGATATCTTTTCATAATTTGTCCCTATGGATTTATGAAATTGCATTCGCGTTTATTTGGGGTCGTCCGAACGTGAATCGGGGCTGAAACCAATGAAACTAGGTTTTTAAATAATTCTCGTAGGCAGTAGTACACGAGGTATGGAGCAAAAATTGAGGCGGCCCGTTTTTTGGATATCTTTTCATAATTTGTCCCTATGGATTTATGAAATTGCATTCGCGTTTATTTGGGGTCGTCCGAACGTGAATCGGGGCTGAAACCAATGAAACTAGGTTTTTAAATAATTCTCGTAGGCAGTAGTACACGAGGTATGGAGCAAAAATTGAGGCGGCCCATTTTTTGGATATCTTTTCATAATTTGTCCCTATGGATTTATGAAATTGCATTCGCGTTTATTTGGGGTCGTCCGAACGTGAATCGGGGCTGAAACCAATGAAACTAGGTTTTTAAATAATTCTCGTAGGCAGTAGTACACGAGGTATGGAGCAAAAATTGAGGCGGCCCATTTTTTGGATATCTTTTCATAATTTGTCCCTATGGATTTATGAAATTGCATTCGCGTTTATTTGGGGTCGTCCGAACGTGAATCGGGGCTGAAACCAATGAAACTAGGTTTTTAAATAATTCTCGTAGGCAGTAGTACACGAGGTATGGAGCAAAAATTGAGGCGGCCCGTTTTTTGGATATCTTTTCATAATTTGTCCCTATGGATTTATGAAATTGCATTCGCGTTTATTTGGGGTCGTCCGAACGTGAATCGGGGCTGAAACCAATGAAACTAGGTTTTTAAATAATTCTCGTAGGCAGTAGTACACGAGGTATGGAGCAAAAATTGAGGCGGCCCAGTTTTTTGGATATCTTTTCATAATTTGTCCCTATGGATTTATGAAATTGCATTCGCGTTTATTTGGGGTCGTCCGAACGTGAATCGGGGCTGAAACCAATGAAACTAGGTTTTTAAATAATTCTCGTAGGCAGTAGTACACGAGGTATGGAGCAAAAATTGAGGCGGCCCGTTTTTTGGATATCTTTTCATAATTTGTCCCTATGGATTTATGAAATTGCATTCGCGTTTATTTGGGGTCGTCCGAACGTGAATCGGGGCTGAAACCAATGAAACTAGGTTTTTAAATAATTCTCGTAGGCAGTAGTACACGAGGTATGGAGCAAAAATTGAGGCGGCCCATTTTTTGGATATCTTTTCATAATTTGTCCCTATGGATTTATGAAATTGCATTCGCGTTTATTTGGGGTCGTCCGAACGTGAATCGGGGCTGAAACCAATGAAACTAGGTTTTTAAATAATTCTCGTAGGCAGTAGTACACGAGGTATGGAGCAAAAATTGAGGCGGCCCGTTTTTTGGATATCTTTTCATAATTTGTCCCTATGGATTTATGAAATTGCATTCGCGTTTATTTGGGGTCGTCCGAACGTGAATCGGGGCTGAAACCAATGAAACTAGGTTTTTAAATAATTCTCGTAGGCAGTAGTACACGAGGTATGGAGCAAAAATTGAGGCGGCCCGTTTTTTGGATATCTTTTCATAATTTGTCCCTATGGATTTATGAAATTGCATTCGCGTTTATTTGGGGTCGTCCGAACGTGAATCGGGGCTGAAACCAATGAAACTAGGTTTTTAAATAATTCTCGTAGGCAGTAGTACACGAGGTATGGAGCAAAAATTGAGGCGGCCCATTTTTTGGATATCTTTTCATAATTTGTCCCTATGGATTTATGAAATTGCATTCGCGTTTATTTGGGGTCGTCCGAACGTGAATCGGGGCTGAAACCAATGAAACTAGGTTTTTAAATAATTCTCGTAGGCAGTAGTACACGAGGTATGGAGCAAAAATTGAGGCGGCCCATTTTTTGGATATCTTTTCATAATTTGTCCCTATGGATTTATGAAATTGCATTCGCGTTTATTTGGGGTCGTCCGAACGTGAATCGGGGCTGAAACCAATGAAACTAGGTTTTTAAATAATTCTCGTAGGCAGTAGTACACGAGGTATGGAGCAAAAATTGAGGCGGCCCATTTTTTGGATATCTTTTCATAATTTGTCCCTATGGATTTATGAAATTGCATTCGCGTTTATTTGGGGTCGTCCGAACGTGAATCGGGGCTGAAACCAATGAAACTAGGTTTTTAAATAATTCTCGTAGGCAGTAGTACACGAGGTATGGAGCAAAAATTGAGGCGGCCCATTTTTTGGATATCTTTTCATAATTTGTCCCTATGGATTTATGAAATTGCATTCGCGTTTATTTGGGGTCGTCCGAACGTGAATCGGGGCTGAAACCAATGAAACTAGGTTTTTAAATAATTCTCGTAGGCAGTAGTACACGAGGTATGGAGCAAAAATTGAGGCGGCCCAGTTTTTTGGATATCTTTTCATAATTTGTCCCTATGGATTTATGAAATTGCATTCGCGTTTATTTGGGGTCGTCCGAACGTGAATCGGGGCTGAAACCAATGAAACTAGGTTTTTAAATAATTCTCGTAGGCAGTAGTACACGAGGTATGGAGCAAAAATTGAGGCGGCCCGTTTTTTGGATATCTTTTCATAATTTGTCCCTATGGATTTATGAAATTGCATTCGCGTTTATTTGGGGTCGTCCGAACGTGAATCGGGGCTGAAACCAATGAAACTAGGTTTTTAAATAATTCTCGTAGGCAGTAGTACACGAGGTATGGAGCAAAAATTGAGGCGGCCCGTTTTTTGGATATCTTTTCATAATTTGTCCCTATGGATTTATGAAATTGCATTCGCGTTTATTTGGGGTCGTCCGAACGTGAATCGGGGCTGAAACCAATGAAACTAGGTTTTTAAATAATTCTCGTAGGCAGTAGTACACGAGGTATGGAGCAAAAATTGAGGCGGCCCATTTTTTGGATATCTTTTCATAATTTGTCCCTATGGATTTATGAAATTGCATTCGCGTTTATTTGGGGTCGTCCGAACGTGAATCGGGGCTGAAACCAATGAAACTAGGTTTTTAAATAATTCTCGTAGGCAGTAGTACACGAGGTATGGAGCAAAAATTGAGGCGGCCCGTTTTTTGGATATCTTTTCATAATTTGTCCCTATGGATTTATGAAATTGCATTCGCGTTTATTTGGGGTCGTCCGAACGTGAATCGGGGCTGAAACCAATGAAACTAGGTTTTTAAATAATTCTCGTAGGCAGTAGTACACGAGGTATGGAGCAAAAATTGAGGCGGCCCGTTTTTTGGATATCTTTTCATAATTTGTCCCTATGGATTTATGAAATTGCATTCGCGTTTATTGGGGTCGTCCGAACGTGAATCGGGGCTGAAACCAATGAAACTAGGTTTTTAAATAATTCTCGTAGGCAGTAGTACACGAGGTATGGAGCAAAAATTGAGGCGGCCCGTTTTTTGGATATCTTTTCATAATTTGTCCCTATGGATTTATGAAATTGCATTCGCGTTTATTTGGGGTCGTCCGAACGTGAATCGGGGCTGAAACCAATGAAACTAGGTTTTTAAATAATTCTCGTAGGCAGTAGTACACGAGGTATGGAGCAAAAATTGAGGCGGCCCGTTTTTTGGATATCTTTTCATAATTTGTCCCTATGGATTTATGAAATTGCATTCGCGTTTATTTGGGGTCGTCCGAACGTGAATCGGGGCTGAAACCAATGAAACTAGGTTTTTAAATAATTCTCGTAGGCAGTAGTACACGAGGTATGGAGCAAAAATTGAGGCGGCCCATTTTTTGGATATCTTTTCATAATTTGTCCCTATGGATTTATGAAATTGCATTCGCGTTTATTTGGGGTCGTCCGAACGTGAATCGGGGCTGAAACCAATGAAACTAGGTTTTTAAATAATTCTCGTAGGCAGTAGTACACGAGGTATGGAGCAAAAATTGAGGCGGCCCATTTTTTGGATATCTTTTCATAATTTGTCCCTATGGATTTATGAAATTGCATTCGCGTTTATTTGGGGTCGTCCGAACGTGAATCGGGGCTGAAACCAATGAAACTAGGTTTTTAAATAATTCTCGTAGGCAGTAGTACACGAGGTATGGAGCAAAAATTGAGGCGGCCCATTTTTTGGATATCTTTTCATAATTTGTCCCTATGGATTTATGAAATTGCATTCGCGTTTATTTGGGGTCGTCCGAACGTGAATCGGGGCTGAAACCAATGAAACTAGGTTTTTAAATAATTCTCGTAGGCAGTAGTACACGAGGTATGGAGCAAAAATTGAGGCGGCCCATTTTTTGGATATCTTTTCATAATTTGTCCCTATGGATTTATGAAATTGCATTCGCGTTTATTTGGGGTCGTCCGAACGTGAATCGGGGCTGAAACCAATGAAACTAGGTTTTTAAATAATTCTCGTAGGCAGTAGTACACGAGGTATGGAGCAAAAATTGAGGCGGCCCGTTTTTTGGATATCTTTTCATAATTTGTCCCTATGGATTTATGAAATTGCATTCGCGTTTATTTGGGGTCGTCCGAACGTGAATCGGGGCTGAAACCAATGAAACTAGGTTTTTAAATAATTCTCGTAGGCAGTAGTACACGAGGTATGGAGCAAAAATTGAGGCGGCCCATTTTTTGGATATCTTTTCATAATTTGTCCCTATGGATTTATGAAATTGCATTCGCGTTTATTTGGGGTCGTCCGAACGTGAATCGGGGCTGAAACCAATGAAACTAGGTTTTTAAATAATTCTCGTAGGCAGTAGTACACGAGGTATGGAGCAAAAATTGAGGCGGCCCGTTTTTTGGATATCTTTTCATAATTTGTCCCTATGGATTTATGAAATTGCATTCGCGTTTATTTGGGGTCGTCCGAACGTGAATCGGGGCTGAAACCAATGAAACTAGGTTTTTAAATAATTCTCGTAGGCAGTAGTACACGAGGTATGGAGCAAAAATTGAGGCGGCCCGTTTTTTGGATATCTTTTCATAATTTGTCCCTATGGATTTATGAAATTGCATTCGCGTTTATTTGGGGTCGTCCGAACGTGAATCGGGGCTGAAACCAATGAAACTAGGTTTTTAAATAATTCTCGTAGGCAGTAGTACACGAGGTATGGAGCAAAAATTGAGGCGGCCCATTTTTTGGATATCTTTTCATAATTTGTCCCTATGGATTTATGAAATTGCATTCGCGTTTATTTGGGGTCGTCCGAACGTGAATCGGGGCTGAAACCAATGAAACTAGGTTTTTAAATAATTCTCGTAGGCAGTAGTACACGAGGTATGGAGCAAAAATTGAGGCGGCCCGTTTTTTGGATATCTTTTCATAATTTGTCCCTATGGATTTATGAAATTGCATTCGCGTTTATTTGGGGTCGTCCGAACGTGAATCGGGGCTGAAACCAATGAAACTAGGTTTTTAAATAATTCTCGTAGGCAGTAGTACACGAGGTATGGAGCAAAAATTGAGGCGGCCCATTTTTTGGATATCTTTTCATAATTTGTCCCTATGGATTTATGAAATTGCATTCGCGTTTATTTGGGGTCGTCCGAACGTGAATCGGGGCTGAAACCAATGAAACTAGGTTTTTAAATAATTCTCGTAGGCAGTAGTACACGAGGTATGGAGCAAAAATTGAGGCGGCCCGTTTTTTGGATATCTTTTCATAATTTGTCCCTATGGATTTATGAAATTGCATTCGCGTTTAATTGGGGTCGTCCGAACGTGAATCGGGGCTGAAACCAATGAAACTAGGTTTTTAAATAATTCTCGTAGGCAGTAGTACACGAGGTATGGAGCAAAAATTGAGGCGGCCCAGTTTTTTGGATATCTTTTCATAATTTGTCCCTATGGATTTATGAAATTGCATTCGCGTTTATTTGGGGTCGTCCGAACGTGAATCGGGGCTGAAACCAATGAAACTAGGTTTTTAAATAATTCTCGTAGGCAGTAGTACACGAGGTATGGAGCAAAAATTGAGGCGGCCCATTTTTTGGATATCTTTTCATAATTTGTCCCTATGGATTTATGAAATTGCATTCGCGTTTATTTGGGGTCGTCCGAACGTGAATCGGGGCTGAAACCAATGAAACTAGGTTTTTAAATAATTCTCGTAGGCAGTAGTACACGAGGTATGGAGCAAAAATTGAGGCGGCCCATTTTTTGGATATCTTTTCATAATTTGTCCCTATGGATTTATGAAATTGCATTCGCGTTTATTTGGGGTCGTCCGAACGTGAATCGGGGCTGAAACCAATGAAACTAGGTTTTTAAATAATTCTCGTAGGCAGTAGTACACGAGGTATGGAGCAAAAATTGAGGCGGCCCATTTTTTGGATATCTTTTCATAATTTGTCCCTATGGATTTATGAAATTGCATTCGCGTTTATTTGGGGTCGTCCGAACGTGAATCGGGGCTGAAACCAATGAAACTAGGTTTTTAAATAATTCTCGTAGGCAGTAGTACACGAGGTATGGAGCAAAAATTGAGGCGGCCCATTTTTTGGATATCTTTTCATAATTTGTCCCTATGGATTTATGAAATTGCATTCGCGTTTATTTGGGGTCGTCCGAACGTGAATCGGGGCTGAAACCAATGAAACTAGGTTTTTAAATAATTCTCGTAGGCAGTAGTACACGAGGTATGGAGCAAAAATTGAGGCGGCCCGTTTTTTGGATATCTTTTCATAATTTGTCCCTATGGATTTATGAAATTGCATTCGCGTTTATTTGGGGTCGTCCGAACGTGAATCGGGGCTGAAACCAATGAAACTAGGTTTTTAAATAATTCTCGTAGGCAGTAGTACACGAGGTATGGAGCAAAAATTGAGGCGGCCCATTTTTTGGATATCTTTTCATAATTTGTCCCTATGGATTTATGAAATTGCATTCGCGTTTATTTGGGGTCGTCCGAACGTGAATCGGGGCTGAAACCAATGAAACTAGGTTTTTAAATAATTCTCGTAGGCAGTAGTACACGAGGTATGGAGCAAAAATTGAGGCGGCCCATTTTTTGGATATCTTTTCATAATTTGTCCCTATGGATTTATGAAATTGCATTCGCGTTTATTGGGGTCGTCCGAACGTGAATCGGGGCTGAAACCAATGAAACTAGGTTTTTAAATAATTCTCGTAGGCAGTAGTACACGAGGTATGGAGCAAAAATTGAGGCGGCCCGTTTTTTGGATATCTTTTCATAATTTGTCCCTATGGATTTATGAAATTGCATTCGCGTTTATTTGGGGTCGTCCGAACGTGAATCGGGGCTGAAACCAATGAAACTAGGTTTTTAAATAATTCTCGTAGGCAGTAGTACACGAGGTATGGAGCAAAAATTGAGGTGGCCCAGTTTTTGGATATCTTTTCATAATTTGTCCCTATGGATTTATGAAATTGCATTCGCGTTTATTTGGGGTCGTCCGAACGTGAATCGGGGCTGAAACCAATGAAACTAGGTTTTTAAATAATTCTCGTAGGCAGTAGTACACGAGGTATGGAGCAAAAATTGAGGCGGCCCATTTTTTGGATATCTTTTCATAATTTGTCCCTATGGATTTATGAAATTGCATTCGCGTTTATTTGGGGTCGTCCGAACGTGAATCGGGGCTGAAACCAATGAAACTAGGTTTTTAAATAATTCTCGTAGGCAGTAGTACACGAGGTATGGAGCAAAAATTGAGGCGGCCCGTTTTTTGGATATCTTTTCATAATTTGTCCCTATGGATTTATGAAATTGCATTCGCGTTTATTTGGGGTCGTCCGAACGTGAATCGGGGCTGAAACCAATGAAACTAGGTTTTTAAATAATTCTCGTAGGCAGTAGTACACGAGGTATGGAGCAAAAATTGAGGCGGCCCAGTTTTTTGGATATCTTTTCATAATTTGTCCCTATGGATTTATGAAATTGCATTCGCGTTTATTTGGGGTCGTCCGAACGTGAATCGGGGCTGAAACCAATGAAACTAGGTTTTTAAATAATTCTCGTAGGCAGTAGTACACGAGGTATGGAGCAAAAATTGAGGCGGCCCGTTTTTTGGATATCTTTTCATAATTTGTCCCTATGGATTTATGAAATTGCATTCGCGTTTATTTGGGGTCGTCCGAACGTGAATCGGGGCTGAAACCAATGAAACTAGGTTTTTAAATAATTCTCGTAGGCAGTAGTACACGAGGTATGGAGCAAAAATTGAGGCGGCCCGTTTTTTGGATATCTTTTCATAATTTGTCCCTATGGATTTATGAAATTGCATTCGCGTTTATTTGGGGTCGTCCGAACGTGAATCGGGGCTGAAACCAATGAAACTAGGTTTTTAAATAATTCTCGTAGGCAGTAGTACACGAGGTATGGAGCAAAAATTGAGGCGGCCCATTTTTTGGATATCTTTTCATAATTTGTCCCTATGGATTTATGAAATTGCATTCGCGTTTATTTGGGGTCGTCCGAACGTGAATCGGGGCTGAAACCAATGAAACTAGGTTTTTAAATAATTCTCGTAGGCAGTAGTACACGAGGTATGGAGCAAAAATTGAGGCGGCCCATTTTTTGGATATCTTTTCATAATTTGTCCCTATGGATTTATGAAATTGCATTCGCGTTTATTGGGGTCGTCCGAACGTGAATCGGGGCTGAAACCAATGAAACTAGGTTTTTAAATAATTCTCGTAGGCAGTAGTACACGAGGTATGGAGCAAAAATTGAGGCGGCCCGTTTTTTGGATATCTTTTCATAATTTGTCCCTATGGATTTATGAAATTGCATTCGCGTTTATTTGGGGTCGTCCGAACGTGAATCGGGGCTGAAACCAATGAAACTAGGTTTTTAAATAATTCTCGTAGGCAGTAGTACACGAGGTATGGAGCAAAAATTGAGGCGGCCCGTTTTTTGGATATCTTTTCATAATTTGTCCCTATGGATTTATGAAATTGCATTCGCGTTTATTTGGGGTCGTCCGAACGTGAATCGGGGCTGAAACCAATGAAACTAGGTTTTTAAATAATTCTCGTAGGCAGTAGTACACGAGGTATGGAGCAAAAATTGAGGCGGCCCGTTTTTTGGATATCTTTTCATAATTTGTCCCTATGGATTTATGAAATTGCATTCGCGTTTATTTGGGGTCGTCCGAACGTGAATCGGGGCTGAAACCAATGAAACTAGGTTTTTAAATAATTCTCGTAGGCAGTAGTACACGAGGTATGGAGCAAAAATTGAGGCGGCCCATTTTTTGGATATCTTTTCATAATTTGTCCCTATGGATTTATGAAATTGCATTCGCGTTTATTTGGGGTCGTCCGAACGTGAATCGGGGCTGAAACCAATGAAACTAGGTTTTTAAATAATTCTCGTAGGCAGTAGTACACGAGGTATGGAGCAAAAATTGAGGCGGCCCATTTTTTGGATATCTTTTCATAATTTGTCCCTATGGATTTATGAAATTGCATTCGCGTTTATTTGGGGTCGTCCGAACGTGAATCGGGGCTGAAACCAATGAAACTAGGTTTTTAAATAATTCTCGTAGGCAGTAGTACACGAGGTATGGAGCAAAAATTGAGGCGGCCCATTTTTTGGATATCTTTTCATAATTTGTCCCTATGGATTTATGAAATTGCATTCGCGTTTATTTGGGGTCGTCCGAACGTGAATCGGGGCTGAAACCAATGAAACTAGGTTTTTAAATAATTCTCGTAGGCAGTAGTACACGAGGTATGGAGCAAAAATTGAGGCGGCCCATTTTTTGGATATCTTTTCATAATTTGTCCCTATGGATTTATGAAATTGCATTCGCGTTTATTTGGGGTCGTCCGAACGTGAATCGGGGCTGAAACCAATGAAACTAGGTTTTTAAATAATTCTCGTAGGCAGTAGTACACGAGGTATGGAGCAAAAATTGAGGCGGCCCATTTTTTGGATATCTTTTCATAATTTGTCCCTATGGATTTATGAAATTGCATTCGCGTTTATTTGGGGTCGTCCGAACGTGAATCGGGGCTGAAACCAATGAAACTAGGTTTTTAAATAATTCTCGTAGGCAGTAGTACACGAGGTATGGAGCAAAAATTGAGGCGGCCCATTTTTTGGATATCTTTTCATAATTTGTCCCTATGGATTTATGAAATTGCATTCGCGTTTATTTGGGGTCGTCCGAACGTGAATCGGGGCTGAAACCAATGAAACTAGGTTTTTAAATAATTCTCGTAGGCAGTAGTACACGAGGTATGGAGCAAAAATTGAGGCGGCCCATTTTTTGGATATCTTTTCATAATTTGTCCCTATGGATTTATGAAATTGCATTCGCGTTTATTTGGGGTCGTCCGAACGTGAATCGGGGCTGAAACCAATGAAACTAGGTTTTTAAATAATTCTCGTAGGCAGTAGTACACGAGGTATGGAGCAAAAATTGAGGCGGCCCATTTTTTGGATATCTTTTCATAATTTGTCCCTATGGATTTATGAAATTGCATTCGCGTTTATTTGGGGTCGTCCGAACGTGAATCGGGGCTGAAACCAATGAAACTAGGTTTTTAAATAATTCTCGTAGGCAGTAGTACACGAGGTATGGAGCAAAAATTGAGGCGGCCCGTTTTTTGGATATCTTTTCATAATTTGTCCCTATGGATTTATGAAATTGCATTCGCGTTTATTTGGGGTCGTCCGAACGTGAATCGGGGCTGAAACCAATGAAACTAGGTTTTTAAATAATTCTCGTAGGCAGTAGTACACGAGGTATGGAGCAAAAATTGAGGCGGCCCATTTTTTGGATATCTTTTCATAATTTGTCCCTATGGATTTATGAAATTGCATTCGCGTTTATTTGGGGTCGTCCGAACGTGAATCGGGGCTGAAACCAATGAAACTAGGTTTTTAAATAATTCTCGTAGGCAGTAGTACACGAGGTATGGAGCAAAAATTGAGGCGGCCCATTTTTTGGATATCTTTTCATAATTTGTCCCTATGGATTTATGAAATTGCATTCGCGTTTATTTGGGGTCGTCCGAACGTGAATCGGGGCTGAAACCAATGAAACTAGGTTTTTAAATAATTCTCGTAGGCAGTAGTACACGAGGTATGGAGCAAAAATTGAGGCGGCCCATTTTTTGGATATCTTTTCATAATTTGTCCCTATGGATTTATGAAATTGCATTCGCGTTTATTTGGGGTCGTCCGAACGTGAATCGGGGCTGAAACCAATGAAACTAGGTTTTTAAATAATTCTCGTAGGCAGTAGTACACGAGGTATGGAGCAAAAATTGAGGCGGCCCATTTTTTGGATATCTTTTCATAATTTGTCCCTATGGATTTATGAAATTGCATTCGCGTTTATTTGGGGTCGTCCGAACGTGAATCGGGGCTGAAACCAATGAAACTAGGTTTTTAAATAATTCTCGTAGGCAGTAGTACACGAGGTATGGAGCAAAAATTGAGGCGGCCCAGTTTTTTGGATATCTTTTCATAATTTGTCCCTATGGATTTATGAAATTGCATTCGCGTTTATTTGGGGTCGTCCGAACGTGAATCGGGGCTGAAACCAATGAAACTAGGTTTTTAAATAATTCTCGTAGGCAGTAGTACACGAGGTATGGAGCAAAAATTGAGGCGGCCCATTTTTTGGATATCTTTTCATAATTTGTCCCTATGGATTTATGAAATTGCATTCGCGTTTATTTGGGGTCGTCCGAACGTGAATCGGGGCTGAAACCAATGAAACTAGGTTTTTAAATAATTCTCGTAGGCAGTAGTACACGAGGTATGGAGCAAAAATTGAGGCGGCCCGTTTTTTGGATATCTTTTCATAATTTGTCCCTATGGATTTATGAAATTGCATTCGCGTTTATTTGGGGTCGTCCGAACGTGAATCGGGGCTGAAACCAATGAAACTAGGTTTTTAAATAATTCTCGTAGGCAGTAGTACACGAGGTATGGAGCAAAAATTGAGGCGGCCCATTTTTTGGATATCTTTTCATAATTTGTCCCTATGGATTTATGAAATTGCATTCGCGTTTATTTGGGGTCGTCCGAACGTGAATCGGGGCTGAAACCAATGAAACTAGGTTTTTAAATAATTCTCGTAGGCAGTAGTACACGAGGTATGGAGCAAAAATTGAGGCGGCCCATTTTTTGGATATCTTTTCATAATTTGTCCCTATGGATTTATGAAATTGCATTCGCGTTTATTTGGGGTCGTCCGAACGTGAATCGGGGCTGAAACCAATGAAACTAGGTTTTTAAATAATTCTCGTAGGCAGTAGTACACGAGGTATGGAGCAAAAATTGAGGCGGCCCATTTTTTGGATATCTTTTCATAATTTGTCCCTATGGATTTATGAAATTGCATTCGCGTTTATTTGGGGTCGTCCGAACGTGAATCGGGGCTGAAACCAATGAAACTAGGTTTTTAAATAATTCTCGTAGGCAGTAGTACACGAGGTATGGAGCAAAAATTGAGGCGGCCCAGTTTTTTGGATATCTTTTCATAATTTGTCCCTATGGATTTATGAAATTGCATTCGCGTTTATTGGGGTCGTCCGAACGTGAATCGGGGCTGAAACCAATGAAACTAGGTTTTTAAATAATTCTCGTAGGCAGTAGTACACGAGGTATGGAGCAAAAATTGAGGCGGCCCGTTTTTTGGATATCTTTTCATAATTTGTCCCTATGGATTTATGAAATTGCATTCGCGTTTATTTGGGGTCGTCCGAACGTGAATCGGGGCTGAAACCAATGAAACTAGGTTTTTAAATAATTCTCGTAGGCAGTAGTACACGAGGTATGGAGCAAAAATTGAGGCGGCCCATTTTTTGGATATCTTTTCATAATTTGTCCCTATGGATTTATGAAATTGCATTCGCGTTTATTTGGGGTCGTCCGAACGTGAATCGGGGCTGAAACCAATGAAACTAGGTTTTTAAATAATTCTCGTAGGCAGTAGTACACGAGGTATGGAGCAAAAATTGAGGCGGCCCATTTTTTGGATATCTTTTCATAATTTGTCCCTATGGATTTATGAAATTGCATTCGCGTTTATTTGGGGTCGTCCGAACGTGAATCGGGGCTGAAACCAATGAAACTAGGTTTTTAAATAATTCTCGTAGGCAGTAGTACACGAGGTATGGAGCAAAAATTGAGGCGGCCCGTTTTTTGGATATCTTTTCATAATTTGTCCCTATGGATTTATGAAATTGCATTCGCGTTTATTTGGGGTCGTCCGAACGTGAATCGGGGCTGAAACCAATGAAACTAGGTTTTTAAATAATTCTCGTAGGCAGTAGTACACGAGGTATGGAGCAAAAATTGAGGCGGCCCATTTTTTGGATATCTTTTCATAATTTGTCCCTATGGATTTATGAAATTGCATTCGCGTTTATTTGGGGTCGTCCGAACGTGAATCGGGGCTGAAACCAATGAAACTAGGTTTTTAAATAATTCTCGTAGGCAGTAGTACACGAGGTATGGAGCAAAAATTGAGGCGGCCCATTTTTTGGATATCTTTTCATAATTTGTCCCTATGGATTTATGAAATTGCATTCGCGTTTATTTGGGGTCGTCCGAACGTGAATCGGGGCTGAAACCAATGAAACTAGGTTTTTAAATAATTCTCGTAGGCAGTAGTACACGAGGTATGGAGCAAAAATTGAGGCGGCCCGTTTTTTGGATATCTTTTCATAATTTGTCCCTATGGATTTATGAAATTGCATTCGCGTTTATTTGGGGTCGTCCGAACGTGAATCGGGGCTGAAACCAATGAAACTAGGTTTTTAAATAATTCTCGTAGGCAGTAGTACACGAGGTATGGAGCAAAAATTGAGGCGGCCCATTTTTTGGATATCTTTTCATAATTTGTCCCTATGGATTTATGAAATTGCATTCGCGTTTATTTGGGGTCGTCCGAACGTGAATCGGGGCTGAAACCAATGAAACTAGGTTTTTAAATAATTCTCGTAGGCAGTAGTACACGAGGTATGGAGCAAAAATTGAGGCGGCCCAGTTTTTTGGATATCTTTTCATAATTTGTCCCTATGGATTTATGAAATTGCATTCGCGTTTATTTGGGGTCGTCCGAACGTGAATCGGGGCTGAAACCAATGAAACTAGGTTTTTAAATAATTCTCGTAGGCAGTAGTACACGAGGTATGGAGCAAAAATTGAGGCGGCCCATTTTTTGGATATCTTTTCATAATTTGTCCCTATGGATTTATGAAATTGCATTCGCGTTTATTTGGGGTCGTCCGAACGTGAATCGGGGCTGAAACCAATGAAACTAGGTTTTTAAATAATTCTCGTAGGCAGTAGTACACGAGGTATGGAGCAAAAATTGAGGCGGCCCATTTTTTGGATATCTTTTCATAATTTGTCCCTATGGATTTATGAAATTGCATTCGCGTTTATTTGGGGTCGTCCGAACGTGAATCGGGGCTGAAACCAATGAAACTAGGTTTTTAAATAATTCTCGTAGGCAGTAGTACACGAGGTATGGAGCAAAAATTGAGGCGGCCCGTTTTTTGGATATCTTTTCATAATTTGTCCCTATGGATTTATGAAATTGCATTCGCGTTTATTTGGGGTCGTCCGAACGTGAATCGGGGCTGAAACCAATGAAACTAGGTTTTTAAATAATTCTCGTAGGCAGTAGTACACGAGGTATGGAGCAAAAATTGAGGCGGCCCATTTTTTGGATATCTTTTCATAATTTGTCCCTATGGATTTATGAAATTGCATTCGCGTTTATTTGGGGTCGTCCGAACGTGAATCGGGGCTGAAACCAATGAAACTAGGTTTTTAAATAATTCTCGTAGGCAGTAGTACACGAGGTATGGAGCAAAAATTGAGGCGGCCCATTTTTTGGATATCTTTTCATAATTTGTCCCTATGGATTTATGAAATTGCATTCGCGTTTATTTGGGGTCGTCCGAACGTGAATCGGGGCTGAAACCAATGAAACTAGGTTTTTAAATAATTCTCGTAGGCAGTAGTACACGAGGTATGGAGCAAAAATTGAGGCGGCCCATTTTTTGGATATCTTTTCATAATTTGTCCCTATGGATTTATGAAATTGCATTCGCGTTTATTTGGGGTCGTCCGAACGTGAATCGGGGCTGAAACCAATGAAACTAGGTTTTTAAATAATTCTCGTAGGCAGTAGTACACGAGGTATGGAGCAAAAATTGAGGCGGCCCATTTTTTGGATATCTTTTCATAATTTGTCCCTATGGATTTATGAAATTGCATTCGCGTTTATTTGGGGTCGTCCGAACGTGAATCGGGGCTGAAACCAATGAAACTAGGTTTTTAAATAATTCTCGTAGGCAGTAGTACACGAGGTATGGAGCAAAAATTGAGGCGGCCCATTTTTTGGATATCTTTTCATAATTTGTCCCTATGGATTTATGAAATTGCATTCGCGTTTATTTGGGGTCGTCCGAACGTGAATCGGGGCTGAAACCAATGAAACTAGGTTTTTAAATAATTCTCGTAGGCAGTAGTACACGAGGTATGGAGCAAAAATTGAGGCGGCCCATTTTTTGGATATCTTTTCATAATTTGTCCCTATGGATTTATGAAATTGCATTCGCGTTTATTTGGGGTCGTCCGAACGTGAATCGGGGCTGAAACCAATGAAACTAGGTTTTTAAATAATTCTCGTAGGCAGTAGTACACGAGGTATGGAGCAAAAATTGAGGCGGCCCATTTTTTGGATATCTTTTCATAATTTGTCCCTATGGATTTATGAAATTGCATTCGCGTTTATTTGGGGTCGTCCGAACGTGAATCGGGGCTGAAACCAATGAAACTAGGTTTTTAAATAATTCTCGTAGGCAGTAGTACACGAGGTATGGAGCAAAAATTGAGGCGGCCCGTTTTTTGGATATCTTTTCATAATTTGTCCCTATGGATTTATGAAATTGCATTCGCGTTTATTTGGGGTCGTCCGAACGTGAATCGGGGCTGAAACCAATGAAACTAGGTTTTTAAATAATTCTCGTAGGCAGTAGTACACGAGGTATGGAGCAAAAATTGAGGCGGCCCATTTTTTGGATATCTTTTCATAATTTGTCCCTATGGATTTATGAAATTGCATTCGCGTTTATTTGGGGTCGTCCGAACGTGAATCGGGGCTGAAACCAATGAAACTAGGTTTTTAAATAATTCTCGTAGGCAGTAGTACACGAGGTATGGAGCAAAAATTGAGGCGGCCCATTTTTTGGATATCTTTTCATAATTTGTCCCTATGGATTTATGAAATTGCATTCGCGTTTATTTGGGGTCGTCCGAACGTGAATCGGGGCTGAAACCAATGAAACTAGGTTTTTAAATAATTCTCGTAGGCAGTAGTACACGAGGTATGGAGCAAAAATTGAGGCGGCCCATTTTTTGGATATCTTTTCATAATTTGTCCCTATGGATTTATGAAATTGCATTCGCGTTTATTTGGGGTCGTCCGAACGTGAATCGGGGCTGAAACCAATGAAACTAGGTTTTTAAATAATTCTCGTAGGCAGTAGTACACGAGGTATGGAGCAAAAATTGAGGCGGCCCATTTTTTGGATATCTTTTCATAATTTGTCCCTATGGATTTATGAAATTGCATTCGCGTTTATTTGGGGTCGTCCGAACGTGAATCGGGGCTGAAACCAATGAAACTAGGTTTTTAAATAATTCTCGTAGGCAGTAGTACACGAGGTATGGAGCAAAAATTGAGGCGGCCCGTTTTTTGGATATCTTTTCATAATTTGTCCCTATGGATTTATGAAATTGCATTCGCGTTTATTTGGGGTCGTCCGAACGTGAATCGGGGCTGAAACCAATGAAACTAGGTTTTTAAATAATTCTCGTAGGCAGTAGTACACGAGGTATGGAGCAAAAATTGAGGCGGCCCAGTTTTTTGGATATCTTTTCATAATTTGTCCCTATGGATTTATGAAATTGCATTCGCGTTTATTTGGGGTCGTCCGAACGTGAATCGGGGCTGAAACCAATGAAACTAGGTTTTTAAATAATTCTCGTAGGCAGTAGTACACGAGGTATGGAGCAAAAATTGAGGCGGCCCGTTTTTTGGATATCTTTTCATAATTTGTCCCTATGGATTTATGAAATTGCATTCGCGTTTATTTGGGGTCGTCCGAACGTGAATCGGGGCTGAAACCAATGAAACTAGGTTTTTAAATAATTCTCGTAGGCAGTAGTACACGAGGTATGGAGCAAAAATTGAGGCGGCCCATTTTTTTGGATATCTTTTCATAATTTGTCCCTATGGATTTATGAAATTGCATTCGCGTTTATTTGGGGTCGTCCGAACGTGAATCGGGGCTGAAACCAATGAAACTAGGTTTTTAAATAATTCTCGTAGGCAGTAGTACACGAGGTATGGAGCAAAAATTGAGGCGGCCCATTTTTTGGATATCTTTTCATAATTTGTCCCTATGGATTTATGAAATTGCATTCGCGTTTATTTGGGGTCGTCCGAACGTGAATCGGGGCTGAAACCAATGAAACTAGGTTTTTAAATAATTCTCGTAGGCAGTAGTACACGAGGTATGGAGCAAAAAT
This sequence comes from Apium graveolens, assembly GCF_009905375.1. Taxonomy (NCBI): domain Eukaryota; kingdom Viridiplantae; phylum Streptophyta; class Magnoliopsida; order Apiales; family Apiaceae; genus Apium; species Apium graveolens. The sequence goes on from NW_027421506.1 coordinate 29,650, forward strand.
TGAGGCGGCCCGTTTTTTGGATATCTTTTCATAATTTGTCCCTATGGATTTATGAAATTGCATTCGCGTTTATTTGGGGTCGTCCGAACGTGAATCGGGGCTGAAACCAATGAAACTAGGTTTTTAAATAATTCTCGTAGGCAGTAGTACACGAGGTATGGAGCAAAATTGAGGCGGCCCATTTTTTGGATATCTTTTCATAATTTGTCCCTATGGATTTATGAAATTGCATTCGCGTTTATTTGGGGTCGTCCGAACGTGAATCGGGGCTGAAACCAATGAAACTAGGTTTTTAAATAATTCTCGTAGGCAGTAGTACACGAGGTATGGAGCAAAAATTGAGGCGGCCCATTTTTTGGATATCTTTTCATAATTTGTCCCTATGGATTTATGAAATTGCATTCGCGTTTATTTGGGGTCGTCCGAACGTGAATCGGGGCTGAAACCAATGAAACTAGGTTTTTAAATAATTCTCGTAGGCAGTAGTACACGAGGTATGGAGCAAAAATTGAGGCGGCCCGTTTTTTGGATATCTTTTCATAATTTGTCCCTATGGATTTATGAAATTGCATTCGCGTTTATTTGGGGTCGTCCGAACGTGAATCGGGGCTGAAACCAATGAAACTAGGTTTTTAAATAATTCTCGTAGGCAGTAGTACACGAGGTATGGAGCAAAAATTGAGGCGGCCCATTTTTTGGATATCTTTTCATAATTTGTCCCTATGGATTTATGAAATTGCATTCGCGTTTATTTGGGGTCGTCCGAACGTGAATCGGGGCTGAAACCAATGAAACTAGGTTTTTAAATAATTCTCGTAGGCAGTAGTACACGAGGTATGGAGCAAAAATTGAGGCGGCCCAGTTTTTTGGATATCTTTTCATAATTTGTCCCTATGGATTTATGAAATTGCATTCGCGTTTATTTGGGGTCGTCCGAACGTGAATCGGGGCTGAAACCAATGAAACTAGGTTTTTAAATAATTCTCGTAGGCAGTAGTACACGAGGTATGGAGCAAAAATTGAGGCGGCCCATTTTTTGGATATCTTTTCATAATTTGTCCCTATGGATTTATGAAATTGCATTCGCGTTTATTTGGGGTCGTCCGAACGTGAATCGGGGCTGAAACCAATGAAACTAGGTTTTTAAATAATTCTCGTAGGCAGTAGTACACGAGGTATGGAGCAAAAATTGAGGCGGCCCATTTTTTGGATATCTTTTCATAATTTGTCCCTATGGATTTATGAAATTGCATTCGCGTTTATTTGGGGTCGTCCGAACGTGAATCGGGGCTGAAACCAATGAAACTAGGTTTTTAAATAATTCTCGTAGGCAGTAGTACACGAGGTATGGAGCAAAAATTGAGGCGGCCCGTTTTTTGGATATCTTTTCATAATTTGTCCCTATGGATTTATGAAATTGCATTCGCGTTTATTGGGGTCGTCCGAACGTGAATCGGGGCTGAAACCAATGAAACTAGGTTTTTAAATAATTCTCGTAGGCAGTAGTACACGAGGTATGGAGCAAAAATTGAGGCGGCCCATTTTTTGGATATCTTTTCATAATTTGTCCCTATGGATTTATGAAATTGCATTCGCGTTTATTTGGGGTCGTCCGAACGTGAATCGGGGCTGAAACCAATGAAACTAGGTTTTTAAATAATTCTCGTAGGCAGTAGTACACGAGGTATGGAGCAAAAATTGAGGCGGCCCGTTTTTTGGATATCTTTTCATAATTTGTCCCTATGGATTTATGAAATTGCATTCGCGTTTATTTGGGGTCGTCCGAACGTGAATCGGGGCTGAAACCAATGAAACTAGGTTTTTAAATAATTCTCGTAGGCAGTAGTACACGAGGTATGGAGCAAAAATTGAGGCGGCCCATTTTTTGGATATCTTTTCATAATTTGTCCCTATGGATTTATGAAATTGCATTCGCGTTTATTTGGGGTCGTCCGAACGTGAATCGGGGCTGAAACCAATGAAACTAGGTTTTTAAATAATTCTCGTAGGCAGTAGTACACGAGGTATGGAGCAAAAATTGAGGCGGCCCGTTTTTTGGATATCTTTTCATAATTTGTCCCTATGGATTTATGAAATTGCATTCGCGTTTATTTGGGGTCGTCCGAACGTGAATCGGGGCTGAAACCAATGAAACTAGGTTTTTAAATAATTCTCGTAGGCAGTAGTACACGAGGTATGGAGCAAAAATTGAGGCGGCCCGTTTTTTGGATATCTTTTCATAATTTGTCCCTATGGATTTATGAAATTGCATTCGCGTTTATTTGGGGTCGTCCGAACGTGAATCGGGGCTGAAACCAATGAAACTAGGTTTTTAAATAATTCTCGTAGGCAGTAGTACACGAGGTATGGAGCAAAAATTGAGGCGGCCCGTTTTTTGGATATCTTTTCATAATTTGTCCCTATGGATTTATGAAATTGCATTCGCGTTTATTTGGGGTCGTCCGAACGTGAATCGGGGCTGAAACCAATGAAACTAGGTTTTTAAATAATTCTCGTAGGCAGTAGTACACGAGGTATGGAGCAAAAATTGAGGCGGCCCGTTTTTTGGATATCTTTTCATAATTTGTCCCTATGGATTTATGAAATTGCATTCGCGTTTATTGGGGTCGTCCGAACGTGAATCGGGGCTGAAACCAATGAAACTAGGTTTTTAAATAATTCTCGTAGGCAGTAGTACACGAGGTATGGAGCAAAAATTGAGGCGGCCCATTTTTTGGATATCTTTTCATAATTTGTCCCTATGGATTTATGAAATTGCATTCGCGTTTATTTGGGGTCGTCCGAACGTGAATCGGGGCTGAAACCAATGAAACTAGGTTTTTAAATAATTCTCGTAGGCAGTAGTACACGAGGTATGGAGCAAAAATTGAGGCGGCCCAGTTTTTTGGATATCTTTTCATAATTTGTCCCTATGGATTTATGAAATTGCATTCGCGTTTATTTGGGGTCGTCCGAACGTGAATCGGGGCTGAAACCAATGAAACTAGGTTTTTAAATAATTCTCGTAGGCAGTAGTACACGAGGTATGGAGCAAAAATTGAGGCGGCCCATTTTTTGGATATCTTTTCATAATTTGTCCCTATGGATTTATGAAATTGCATTCGCGTTTATTTGGGGTCGTCCGAACGTGAATCGGGGCTGAAACCAATGAAACTAGGTTTTTAAATAATTCTCGTAGGCAGTAGTACACGAGGTATGGAGCAAAAATTGAGGCGGCCCATTTTTTGGATATCTTTTCATAATTTGTCCCTATGGATTTATGAAATTGCATTCGCGTTTATTTGGGGTCGTCCGAACGTGAATCGGGGCTGAAACCAATGAAACTAGGTTTTTAAATAATTCTCGTAGGCAGTAGTACACGAGGTATGGAGCAAAAATTGAGGCGGCCCATTTTTTGGATATCTTTTCATAATTTGTCCCTATGGATTTATGAAATTGCATTCGCGTTTATTTGGGGTCGTCCGAACGTGAATCGGGGCTGAAACCAATGAAACTAGGTTTTTAAATAATTCTCGTAGGCAGTAGTACACGAGGTATGGAGCAAAAATTGAGGCGGCCCGTTTTTTGGATATCTTTTCATAATTTGTCCCTATGGATTTATGAAATTGCATTCGCGTTTATTTGGGGTCGTCCGAACGTGAATCGGGGCTGAAACCAATGAAACTAGGTTTTTAAATAATTCTCGTAGGCAGTAGTACACGAGGTATGGAGCAAAAATTGAGGCGGCCCATTTTTTGGATATCTTTTCATAATTTGTCCCTATGGATTTATGAAATTGCATTCGCGTTTATTTGGGGTCGTCCGAACGTGAATCGGGGCTGAAACCAATGAAACTAGGTTTTTAAATAATTCTCGTAGGCAGTAGTACACGAGGTATGGAGCAAAAATTGAGGCGGCCCGTTTTTTGGATATCTTTTCATAATTTGTCCCTATGGATTTATGAAATTACATTCCGGTTTATTTGGGGTCGTCCGAACGTGAATCGGGGCTGAAACCAATGAAACTAGGTTTTTAAATAATTCTTCGTAGGCAGTAGTACACGAGGTATGGAGCAAAATTGAGGTGGCCCGTTTTTGGATATCTTTTCATAATTTGTCCCTATGGATTTATGGAAATTGCATTCGCGTTTATTTGGGGTCGTCCGAACGTGAATCGGGCTGAAACCAATGAAACTAGGTTTTTAAATAATTTCAGTAGGCAGTAGTACACGAGGTATGGAGCAAAATCGAGGTCGGCCCGTTTTTGATATCTTTTCATAATTTGTCCCTATGGATTATGAAATTGCATTCGCGTTTATTTGGGGTCGTCCGAACGTGAAATCGGGGCTGAAACCAATGAAACTAGGTTTTTTAAATAATTCTCGTAGGCAGTAGTACACGAGGTATGGAGCTAAAATTCGAGGCGGCCCGGTTTTTTGGATATCTTTTCAGATTTGTCCCTATGGATTTATGAAATTGCATTCGCCTTTAATTGGGGTCGTCCGAACGTGAATCGGGGCTGAAACCAATGAAACTAGGTTTTAAATAATTCTCGTAGGCAGTAGTACACGAGGTATGGAGCAAAAATTGAGGCGGCCCAGTTTTTTGGATATCTTTTCATAATTTGTCCCTATGGATTTATGAAATTGCATTCGCGTTTATTTGGGGTCGTCCGAACGTGAATCGGGCTGAAACCAATGAAACTAGGTTTTTAAATAATTCTCGTAGGCAGTAGTACACGAGGTATGGAGCAAAAATGAGGGGGCCCATTTTTTGGATATCTTTTCATAATTTGTCCCTTATGGATTTATGAAATTGCATTGCGTTTATTTGGGGTCTCCGAACGTGAATCAGGGGCTTGAAACAATGAAACTAGGTTTTTAAATA
>NW_027421507.1:0-7941 GCF_009905375.1 Apium graveolens
TTATTTATTTATTTGAATATTATTTTGAATATTATTCGAGGGCTTATGACTCTTTTATATATATTATTGAATATTATTTGAATATTCATTCGAGGGCTTATGACTCAGTTTATATTATTTATTGAATATTATTTGAATATTCATTCGAGGGCTTATGACTCAGTTTATATTATTTAATGAATATTATTCGAATATTCATTCGAGGGCTTATGACTCAGTTTATATTATTTAATGAATATTATTTGAATATTCATTCGAGGGCTTATGACTCAGTTTATATTATTTAATGAATATTATTTGAATATTCATTTGAGGATCTATAACTCCGATTATTTGCTGAAATATATTCTTTATTTTATTAAAGAATAAGGTGTTAATAATCAAACTTATTTTCGATTATTCAAATAAAGATAATACTTTCATATAAGTATATCTTTGGTTATTTAATACTCGTTTCAAGTATAAGTTTTAATACTTCTACTTCAATTATTTTTATAAAGATTATTCTTTATGGGAATATTTAAATAATAATATTCAGATATTTTCTAATATATGGGGACTGATTTACTTCATTAAATCAGCTTTACTCCAAACACTCTTTAAAGTGTTTTCGAGTCTTCAAAATGATTTTTAAAAGTCAGAGTGGATCCCAAAACTCTTTTTTTTTTATATTTAAGATCTTCCTTTTAAGGGGATTTAAATACTCGCTCAAAACCTGGGGAATCCGGCTCTGTGGTGTATTTTATATTCGCAACGAGGCTGCTGTTTTGAGAAAACAATTTGATTACTTGCCCAATGTTCGGGAAGTAAGTCCATTTGATTGAGTCGGCATAAGCGACAGGCCGGGGTACGGTCTATTATTGTGTAAGTGGCTGGGTGGCAGTCCATCAACGCGTGAGGGGCCGGGTAACGGTCTAGCGCGAGGTCCTAATGCGGCCAGGGTGATGACCGGTGAGGAATTCATCCATCTACAGTAGAAAAGGTTACTTATTGGTATCTTTGCCTGATCAGCAAGATATCTGGTTTATGCCAAAATTCTTTTCCTTTCCAAAATTCATTGGATGTTTCAAACTCTGTTCATACTTTACATAACAGAGGTTCCAGGAAATGTTTTAGAGATATATATATGTGGATATATATATATCGGGACGAAATAAAGTATCTCATAACTTTTTCATTCAACAATATTTCAAAGATTGAATCTATTCAAGTCTCAACTTGTGGTCTCATCTATGGGATGTTTTCTTAAAACTTATAATACTTTAAACGGTGGTAGTTCAAGTAGCTTTATAAATGATATAAGTGTGGTGAAGTATTGGTAACTTCATTCCTTGCTTTTATTTATATCTAGTAAGTAATTATCTTACTCAAGATGGAGATTCTATTAAGTATCCATTTAGATACTTATACTATTGTTATCACTATGTATATTATCTTGCGAGCTGTAAGGCTCACTCTTGCTTTATTTCTTCATCACAACAACAGTTAGGAGAGATGGCCAGACTCCAGCAGACCCAGCGCAAGCGCGTGGGAAGCGTCCCGCGTCTTCCCGTTGATGTTGTAGCTGCTATAGCTGCAGAGGTAGATCTATTGTAGATCAGACCATCTACTTTTGAGAATCAATTATGTATAATTATAACTTGTGGATATAATGGCAATTAACTGTAAATTTATCAAGTAATCATTTTGGGTTGTAATAACTTTTAAATTGTGGATTCAAAGACTTGTACTTATTTAAATTTCATCTCTGAGACTATAACGGGTTATGGTGTGTGTTAGTGTGGGGTCACAGCATAAGGTTATTATTATTAATTAAGTGAAGTGATATTGTGGAAAGAAAGACCGTGACGACCCGGATCCCCGACCCCGGATCTGGGGGTGTTACAATAATGGCATATAATTTTGGAATAAAATGACTCGTGTTACTTTTGGATATTCAACTCTGAGACTATAACTTGTGGTGTGTGTGTTTATTTTGGGGTCACAGTACAGAGTAGTTGATTGTTTATTAAGATTGGGTGTTATTAAGGGAAATGGAACTCGTGACAACCCGGATCCCCGACCCCGGATTTGGGGGTGTTACATATTCTCTCCACCATAATGTCCACCATACACCGTAGAATGACATTCGCATAAGATTCCCTCCGTCTCACTATACGGAATGCATCGTCTGATAATCTGGTCAGCTCCCTGTCTAAACAAGAACATCTCATCCCATCGATACCACTTTGCCTCAAGTAAAAACTTCTTCCTTTGAGCATACGAGAGTTCTGGGGGAATAACATTACTCACAAGATAGTTCATAATATCTGAAAACCATGGTTTTTATTCTTGCACCCCAAAAAGGTGCTCATCGGGAAAAGATTCATTGATCAATGTCTTGTCCTTCGAAGTTTTACCTTGATCTTCCAAGCGTGATAGATGATCTGCTACTTGATTTCCTGTACCCTTTTGATCCTTAATTTCTAGCTCAAATTCCTGAATTAAGAGAACCCATCGAATCAAGCGAGGTTTTGAATCTTTCTTCGAGACCAGATATCGAATAACAGCATGATCAGTGTAAACTGTCACTTTTGTCCCAAGCAAATAAGATCGAAATTTCTCAAAACCATAGACAATTGTCAGAAACTCCTTCTCGTGTAGTGTAATTCAGCTGAGCACCATTAAGGGTCTTACTAGCATAGTAAACCTCATGGAAAATGTTCTGCTTCCTCTGGCCAAGAACTGCTCTAACTGCATAGTCACTAGCATCACACATCATCTCGAATGGCTCATTCCAATCAGGTGCAGTAATTACAGGTGCTGTAATCAAACTCTTTTTCAAGCTCTCAAAAGAATCTAGACATTCTTCATCGAATTTGAAGGGAACATCCTTTTCCAGCAAATTGCACAAAGAGATTTTGGAGAAATCTTGATGAATCGCCGATAAAAACCCGCATGACCAAGAAAACTGCGGACTCCTTTAACTGATATTGGCGGAGGAAGATTTTCAAAGACCCCCACCTTGGCCTTATCCACCTCAAGACCCTTGCTAGATACCTTGTGCCCAAGAATGATACCCTGTTGCACCATGAAGTGACATTTTTCCCAGTTAAGCACCAGATTGGTCTCAACGCATCTTTTCAGCAACAAACCAAGATTATGCAAGCATTCGTCATAAGAAGTCCCAAAAATGGAAAAGTCATCCATGAAATCCTCTACATTAGTTCCAATAATATCTGATAAAATGGCCATCATGCATCTCTGAAAAGTAGCAGGTGCACCATAAAGTCCGAAAGAGACTCTACGAAAAGAAAAAGTGCCAAATGGACAAGTAAATGTGGTCTTCTTCTGATCTTTTGGAGCAATGCAAATCTGATTATATCCCGAAAATCCATCCAGAAGACAATAGTACTCATGACCAGCCAACATGTCAAGCATTTGATCAATGAATAGAAGCGGGAAGTGATTCTTCCTGGTGGCTTTATTTAACTTTCGATAATCCATGCAAACTCTCCATCATGTGACTGTCCGAGTAGGGATGAGCTCATTTTTCTCATTAGCTACAACTATAATGCCTCCTTTCTTAGGCACATACTGCACCTGACTCACCCATAAACTGTCAGATATTGGATAATGATTCTCGCATCTAGCCATTTAAGAATTTCCTTCTTCACAACCTCCTTCATGGTAGGATTTAGCCTTCTTTGTTGCTCAACAGTTGGCTTTCTTCCTTCCTCAAGCAGAATTTTATGCATGCAATAAGAAGGGCTGATTCCCTTGATATCTGCTATAGTCCATCCAATTGCTGATTTAAACTCTCTCGGAATTCTCAAAAGCTTATCTTCATCACTTTCTGAAAGGTCAGACGCAATAATAACATGAAAAGTAGACGCATCACCTAAAAATGCATACCTCAACTGATCAGACAGTGGTTTGAGCTGAAGTGTAGGAGTTTCTTCAATAGATGGCTTGAGACGCTTTGGAGAATTTTTTAGCTCTTCCAATCCAAGAGACTCGAATGACAATTCCATCTTCCTCTTCCATGGGAATGCATTCAAATACTGTATTTGCTCTTCCCCTTCTTCATCTTCACTGTCAGAATCCCCCATTAAGGCTCTTTCTAAGGTGTCAGTCTTTAGCAAGTGATGAAGCTCCGAAGTCACTACGGAATCGACCAACTCTACTTTAAAGCACTCCTCTTCATCAGTAGGGAATTTCATTGCCTTGAAGACATTGGACGTGACATCCTGACCCTGAACTCTCATGGTTAGTTCACCATTTTGCACATCGATTAGAGTTCGGCCTGTAGCTAAGAACGGTCTTCCTAAGATAATGGGGATATTCTTATCCTCCTCAACGTCTAGAATGATGAAATCAGTAGGGAAGATTAGTTTATCCAGCTTAACCAATAAATCCTCCATTACTCCTCGCGGATAAGTGATGGAACGATCAGCTAATTGCAAAGACATGTTCATAGGTTTTGGATCAGGTAGTCCATGTTTCTTGAAAACGAACAAGGGCATTAGATTGATGCTAGCTCCCAAGTCACACAAACACTTGTCGAATGACAGATTGCCAATGGTGCAAGGTATCGTGAAGCTTCCTGGATCTTTAAGCTTAAGAGGTAGTTTCTGTTACAGCACAGCACTGCACTCTTCCATTAGAGCAACGGTTTCCACTCCTCAAGTTTTAGCTTCCGGGATAGAATATCCTTCATAAACTTAGCATAGATCGACATCTATTCTAGAGCTTCAGCAAAAGGTATGTTAATGTGTAACTTCTTGAAAACCTCCAAAAACTTAGCAAATTGCTTATCAAACTTCTGCTTTCGAAGTCTTCTACGATATGGAGGAGGTGGGTAGACCTATTATCCCCTGTATTAACCTCAGGAGATTGCTTTCAACAGCTTTCTTCTTCGGTTCCACCTCGGCATCCTTTTGCACAACTTTTTCAGCTACTATCTCATTTTCTGGAATTGGCAAAGGTGTTGATGCACCAGTATTCTAAACAGAATCTTCTGAGTCTTCATCTTCCTGAATTTGGGAGCTCGTGACCTTTCCATACCTCAATGTGATCGCCTTCAACTTCTCCTTGACTTCCCTCTTGCCTGGATTAGCTTCTGTATCACTAGGAAGAGTTCCTGGTTGACGGTTCAACAAAGAATTAACAATTTGCCCTATTTGATTCTCCAGAAACCGCTTGGCTTTTACACATAACCCTCAACTCCTCCAATTCAAATTTTTCATTAGTAGATTGACTGGCATTTCCATTCCATTATTGTTGAAGTTGGAGTTATTGTCTTCGTGCATACTGTTGTTGAAAACCAGGAGGGTTAAATTGCTTTGCTCCAAACTGCTGATAAGGCTGTTGTACCACATCCTGATTGTTGCTCCAGCTGAAGTTAGGATGGTTGCGGTTGTTAGGATGATAAGTGGCAGGAACTGGTTGTTGCGACCTCTGAAAGTTGCTCACAAACTGAGCCTACTCACTAGATATAACACACTGCCGTTTCATGCGCACCTGCACAAAGCTCACAAACACTTATGATCTGATTTACTCCATAATTATCCAAAGAATCCACTTTCATCGTTAATGCCTTTAGCTGAGCAGCTATAGCCATAGTTGTACCCACCTCCAGAACTCCTGCTACCTTGCCTTGAGGTAGTCTCTGAGTTGGGTTATGGTATTTATTAGAAACCATCAATTCAATTAGCTCATAAGCTTCATCATAGCTCTTAGCCCATAATGCTCCACCTGATGCTGCATCGAGCATGGGTCTCGAATGCGCTCCCAAACCATTATAAAAACAATTGATAATCATCTAGTCAGGCATGCCATGATGAGGACACTTTCTAAGCATCTCCTTGTAGCGCTCCCAAGCTTCACATAAAGATTCTCCCAATTATTGCGCAAATTCAGTAAGAGCGTTCCTAATTGCAGTTGTCTTCGCCACAGGGAAGAATTTTTAAGAAACTTCTGAGTAAGATCCTCCCAAGTAGTGATAGAACATGGTGGTAGAGAATACAACCATCACTTAACTTTATCCCGCAGTGAGAATGGGAAAAGCCTCAGCTTCACTGCATCTTCAAAAACATTGTTGAACTTGAAAGTGTCGCGGATCTCGATGAAATCTCTAATGTGCATGTTGGGATCTTTCGTTGGAAAATCCCCAAGCTGGACTAAATTTTGCACCATTTGAATCCTGTTAGACTTGATTTCAAAAGTATTAGCCGTAATGGCTGATCTGACAATGCTAGATTGAATGTCATTGATCTTTGGTTGAGAATAATCCATCAAGGCCTTCGGATTCACTGCTGGTTCTCCCATAATAATCGCTTCTTCTTCAACTTTCTCAACTTCTTCAAAAACTTCTTCAACTACTTCAACATTGATATCAAGCACATAAACTAAATTTAACATCGATATCCCCGACAGCGGTGCCAAAAACTTGTTCGCACTAAAACATACACGAAAATACACGCAAGCGCACGTGATCACAAGTAGTATAAGATATAAGTCAAGTTCATTCCCACATGGACTGGTTTATGTTAATTTCATATTATGCACTTATGCAACAATGTGTGATTATCGTTCAATGCTAAGACAAGTAACAATTTGAGTTTGATTAACTAAGAGATTAACTAAATAACATTAAGTAAGAGAACAAAGATTTAATTACTGGTACGAGAACAAACAAGGGATTCTAACTTCATTAAATACTTCATTCAAAGTTTATATCTTTAACCTTAGCATGTGATGGTGATGATAACTAATCAGATAACACGAAACTAGTATACGCTAACTTTCGTTATACGTATACCCTACTATCAAAACATCCACAATTAAGATAGAGTTTGAATAGACACCAATATGCTTAGTCCCTATATGTTATAAAGATTGAAAACATAATGGTTTAAGAGCAAGTTATCTATCTTGATTACATAGGGTGAATAAGATGGTTAAAATTACCCACGAATTATGCATGTCAATTCACACATAAACCTATGCTAGCATGGCAAGTAGAGCCGGCTAAACGAGCGAGCCGAGCGTGCCGGGCTGAATTTTTGACGGGCCAGTTTGGTCACCACTTAACTCGTAAATGGCCCGTGAAGATTAACGGTCCGTGTCGAGCCGTGCCGATCAGAGAAAAAATTAACTCGTAAATGACCCGCGATTTAGGCGAATCAAACGGTTAGGTGAGTCAAACGGTCCAGGAGGTGAATTATGCGGTAAAGTTTTTTAAGTAAAGCAAGCAGGTGACCATTTGTTGTTGGATTTGAAGCTGGTGAGAGGACAGGACGAGGTTGCTGTTGGCGCGTGAGAGCAACTCGCGGGTCGAATTATTCGTCTATGCCGAGCGGTCCACAAATTGGTGGGCCCTTGAATTTGCTATTTATTATTTTTTACAAATGGGTTTTTTTAAAAAAATTAGTGCCTCTTTTTTATGATAAATAATTCAGGTGCTTTTTCATATTTATTTGTTCACTTTTTTTTAAAAGTACCAACAAATTATATGACTGATTATAATTAATAAAATAACATATTATATATATTTAAAAGTTTTTCAAATTAGAAAATTGAAATAACACATTCAAAAAAGTGTAAGACAGACGAATTAGGCGGGCCGGTTCGAGTTGTGCGTGCCGGTTGAAAACTGTGTGCGGTTCCGGGCTGGTTCCGGTTCAAACACAATCCAGTGTGCTCGGAATTTAAATACGGTTTGTGCCGAATATGACCCGGCACGTCCGAGCCGAGTGATATGATTTTTGCCGAGCGATTTACGAGCGTGCGCGTCAAATCGCCCAGTTTGCCGGCTCTAATGGCAAGTTCTAAACCTCTATATTCACTTTCTCTTCAATAGAGATTAACAAACAATCTAGATGTTAGCTACGCATCAAAGAGATAAGCACAACCAAACTAGGAAATCATAAATTACCACACACAAGGAATATAAATAAT
>NW_027421508.1:0-625 GCF_009905375.1 Apium graveolens
TCCCGACTCAGTATCGGAGAAAAAACCGTGTACTAACCCCTTTGAGTTTTCACCGAAAACTCCATTTCAGCCAAATCTACTCGGTTTCTCGTCCGAATTCCGCGAAATATGGCTCGGTTCAAATTAATATATCAATATGGATTAAAGTATGTGAAAATATCCATAATGCATCCCGACTCAGTATCGGAGAAAAACCGTGTACTAACCCCTTTGAGTTTTCACCGAAAACTCCATTTCAGCCAAATCTACTCGGTTTCTCGTCCGAATTCCGCGAAATATGGCTCGGTTCAAATTAAAATATCATGGATTAAAGTATGTGAAAATATCCATAATGCATCCCGACTCAGTATCGGAGAAAAAACCGTGTACTAACCCCTTTGAGTTTTCACCGAAAACTCCATTTCAGCCAAATCTACTCGGTTTCTCGTCCGAATTCCGCGAAATATGGCTCGGTTCAAATTAAAATATCAATATGGATTAAAGTATGTGAAAATATCCATAATGCATCCCGACTCAGTATCGGAGAAAAAACCGTGTACTAACCCCTTTGAGTTTTCACCGAAAACTCCATTTCAGCCAATCTACTCTACTCGGTTTCTCGTCCGAATTCCGCGAAATATGGCTC
>NW_027421509.1:0-10053 GCF_009905375.1 Apium graveolens
TTCACCATATTAGAGTCACTTTGCACCCTATAAGAGTCACTTGCCACCATATATTGGTACAATTGACCTATTAACATCTATACATGCAATTTGACATCTTTTAACCACCTCTTGGTACCACTTTTAAATAAGTCAATTAGGGCCACATTTTGACTCTAATTAACATGTAAGTCACTCTTCACCATATTAGAGTCATTTGCACCCTATAAGAGTCACTGGCCACTATATGGTACAATTGACATGTTAACATCATCTACATGCAATTTACATCCTTTAACCACCTCTTTACCACTTTTATACGAGTAATTTTGGGCCACATTTTGGCTCTAATCAACCATGTAAGTCACTCTTCACCATATTAGAGTCACTTTGCACCCTATAAGAGTCACTTGCCACCATATATTGGTACAATTGACATGTTAACATCATCTACATGCAATTTGACATCCTTTAACCACCTCTTTGTACCACTTTTATACGAGTCAATTTTGGGAAACATTTTGGCTCTAATCAACATTTAAGTCACTCTTCACCATATTAGAGTCACTTTGCACCCTATAAGAGTCACTTGCCACCATATATTGGTACAATTGACCTATTAACATCTTATACATGCAATTTGACATCTTTTAACCACCTCTTGGTACCACTTTTAATAAGTCAATTAGGGCCACATTTTGACTCTAATCAATCATGTAAGTCACTCTTCACCATATTAGAGTCACTTTGCACCCTATAAGAGTCACTTGCCACTATATGGTATAATTGACATGTTAACATCATCTACATGCAATTACATCCTTTAACCACCTCTTGTACCACTTTTATACAAGTCAATTTAGGCCCATATTTTGACTCTAATCAACCATGTAAGTCACTCTTCACCATATTAGAGTCACTTTGCACCCTATAAGAGTCACTGCCACCATATATGGTACAATTGACATGTTAACATCATCTACATGCAATTTACATCCTTTAACCACCTATTTACCACTTTTATACGAGTCAAATTTTGGGCCACATTTTGGCTCTAATCAACCATGTAAGTCACTCTTCACCATATTAGAGTCACTTTGCACCCTATAAGAGTCACTTGCCACCATATATTGGTACAATTGACATGTTAACATCACTACATGCAATTTAACATCCTTTAACCACCTCTTGGTACCACTTTTATACGAGTTAATTTTGGGAAACATTTTGGCTCTAATCAACATTTAAGTCACTCTTCACCATATTAGAGTCACTTTGCACCCTATAAGAGTCACTTGCCACCATATATTGGTACAATTGACCTATTAACATCTATACATGCAATTTGACATCTTTAACCACCTCTTGGTACCACTTTTAAATAAGTCAATTAGGGCCATTTTGACTCTAATTAATCATGTAAGTCACTCTTCACCATATTAGAGTCACTTTCACCCTATAAGAGTCACTGGCCATATATGGTACAATTGAATGTTAACATCATCTACATGCAATTTGACATCCTTTAACCACCTCTTGTACCACTTTTATACGAGTAAATTTTGGGCCACATTTTGGCTCTAATCAACCATGTAAGTCACTCTTCACCATATTAGAGTCACTTTGCACCCTATAAGACTCATTGCCACCATATATTGTACAATTGACCTTTAACATCATATACATTCAATTTACATCCTTTAACTACCTCTTTGTACCACTTTTATACAGTCAATTTAGGCCCATATTTTGACTCTAATCAACCATGTGAGTCACTCTTCACCATATTAGAGTCACTTT
The DNA here is from genome assembly GCF_009905375.1 of Apium graveolens. Classification (NCBI taxonomy): domain Eukaryota; kingdom Viridiplantae; phylum Streptophyta; class Magnoliopsida; order Apiales; family Apiaceae; genus Apium; species Apium graveolens. The sequence continues at coordinate 1,780 of NW_027421509.1, forward strand.
TCACCCTATAAGAGTCACTTGCCACCATATATTGGTACAATTGACATGTTAACATCATCTACATGCAATTTAACATCCTTTAACCACCTCTTGGTACCACTTTTATACGAGTCAATTTTGGGAAACATTTTGGCTCTAATCAACATTTAAGTCACTCTTCACCATATGAGTCACTTTGCACCCTATAAGAGTCACTTGCCACCATATATTGGTACAATTGACCTATTAACATCATATACATGCAATTTGACATCTTTTAACCACCTCTTGGTACCACTTTAAATAAGTCAATTAGGGCACATTTTGACTCTAATCAATCATGTAAGTCACTCTTCACCATATTAGAGTCACTTTGCACCCTATAAAGTCACTGCCACCATATATGGTACAATTGACATTTAACATCATCTACATGCAATTTGACATCCTTTAACCACCTCTTTGTACCACTTTTATACAGTAATTTTGGGCCACATTTTGGCTCTAATCAACCATGTAAGTCACTCTTCACCATATTAGAGTCACTTTGCACCCTATAAGACTCATTTGCCACCATATATTTGTACAATTGACCTATTAACATCATATACATTCAATTTTACATCCTTTAACCACCTCTTGGTACCTTTTATACGAGTTAATTTTGGAAACATTTTGGCTCTAATCAACCATTAAGTCACTCTTCACCATATTAGAGTCACTTTGCACCCTATAAGAGTCACTTGCCACCATATATTGGTACAATTGACCTATTAACATCTATACATGCAATTTGACATCTTTAACCACCTCTTGGTACCACTTTTATAAGTCAATTAGGGCCACATTTTGACTCTAATCAACATGTAAGTCACTCTTCACCATATTAGAGTCACTTTCACCCTATAAGAGTCACTGCCACCATATATGGTACAATTGAATTTAACATCATCTACATGCAATTTGACATCTTTAACCACCTCTGTACCACTTTTATACGAGTCAATTTTGGGCCACATTTTGGCTCTAATCAACCATGTAAGTCACTCTTCACCATATTAGAGTCACTTTGCACCCTATAAGACTCATTGCCACCATATATTGGTACAATTGACCTTTAACATCATATACATCAATTTTACATCCTTTAACTACCTCTTGTACCACTTTTATACAGTCAATTTAGGCCCATATTTTGACTCTAATCAACCATGTAGTCACTCTTCACCATATTAGAGTCACTTTGCACCCTATAAGAGTCACTTGCCACCATATATTGGTACAATTGACATGTTAACATCATCTACATGCAATTTACATCCTTTAACCACCTCTTGTACCACTTTTATACGTCAATTTTGGGAACATTTTGGCTCTAATCAACATTAAGTCACTCTTCACCATATTAGAGTCACTTTGCACCCTATAAGAGTCACTTGCCACCATATATTGGTACAATTGACCTTTAACATCATATACATCAATTTGACATCTTTAACCACCTCTTGGTACCACTTTAATAAGTCAATTAGGGTCCATTTTGACTCTAATAATCATGTAAGTCACTCTTCACCATATTAGAGTCACTTTGCACCCTATAAGAGTCACTTGCCACCATATATTGGTACAATTGACATGTTAACATCATCTACATGCAATTTGACATCCTTTAACCACCTCTTTGTACCACTTTTATACGAGTCAATTTTGGGCCACATTTTGGCTCTAATCAACCATGTAAGTCACTCTTCACCATATTAGAGTCACTTTGCACCCTATAAGACTCATTGCCACCATATATTTGTACAATTGACCTATTAACATCATATACATGCAATTTACATCCTTTAACCACCTCTTGGTACCACTTTTATACGAGTCAATTTTGGGAAATTTTGGCTCTAATCAACCATTAAGTCACTCTTCACCATATTAGAGTCACTTTGCACCCTATAAAGTCACTTGCCACCATATATTGGTACAATTGACCTATTAACATCTTAACATGAATTTGACATCTTTTAACCACCTCTTGGTACCACTTTTAATAAGTCAATTAGGGCCACATTTTGACTCTAATTATCATGTAAGTCACTCTTCACCATATTAGAGTCACTTCTACCCTATAAGAGTCACTGCCACTATATACTGGTACAATTGAATGTTAACATCATCTACATGCAATTTGACATCCTTTAACCACCTCTTTACCACTTTTATACGTAAATTTTGGGCCAACATTTTGGCTCTAATCAACCATGTAAGTCACTCTTCACCATATTAGAGTCACTTTGCACCCTATAAGACTCATTTGCCACCATATATTGTACAATTGACCTTTAACATCATATACATTCAATTTACATCCTTTAACTACCTCTTTGTACCACTTTTATACAAGTCAATTTAGGCCCATATTTTGACTCTAATCAACCATGTAGTCACTCTTCACCATATTAGAGTCACTTTGCACCCTATAAGAGTCACTTGCCACCATATATTGGTACAATTGACATGTTAACATCATCATGCAATTTAACATCCTTTAACCACCTCTTGGTACCACTTTTATACGAGTCAATTTTGGGAAACATTTTGGCTCTAATCAACAATTTAAGTCACTCTTCACCATATGAAGTCACTTTGCACCCTATAAGAGTCACTTGCCACCATATATTGGTACAATTGACCTATTAACATCATATACATGCAATTTGACATCTTTCCACCTCTTGGTTCCACTTTAAATAAGTCAATTAGGGCACATTTTGACTCTAATTAATCATGTAAGTCACTCTTCACCATATTAGAGTCACTTTGCACCCTATAAGAGTCACTGGCCACCATATACTGGTACAATTGACATGTTAACATCATCTACATGCAATTTGACATCCTTTAACCACCTCTTTGTACCACTTTTATACGAGTAATTTTGGGCCACATTTTGGCTCTAATCAACCATGTAAGTCATTCTTCACCATATTAGAGTCACTTTGCACCCTATAAGACTCATTTGCCACCATATATTTGTACAATTGACCTATTAACATCATATACATTCAATTTACATCCTTTAACTACCTCTTGTACCACTTTTATACAAGTCAATTTAGGCCCATATTTTGACTCTAATCAACCATGTAAGTCACTCTTCACCATATTGAGTCACTTTGCACCCTATAAGAGTCACTTGCCACCATATAGGTACAATTGGCATGTTAACATCATCTACATGCAATTTACATCCTTTAACCACCTCTTGGTACCACTTTTATACGAGTCAATTTTGGGAAACATTTTGGCTCTAATCAACATTTAAGTCACTCTTCACCATATTAGAGTCACTTTGCACCCTATAAGAGTCACTTGCCACCATATATTGGTACAATTGACATGTTAACATCATCTACATGCAATTTGACATCCTTTAACCACCTCTTTGAACCACTTTTATACGAGTAAATTTTGGGCCACATTTTGGCTCTAATCAACCATGTAAGTCACTCTTCACCATATTAGAGTCACTTTGCACCCTATAAAGAGTCACTGGCCACCATATACTGGTACAATTGACATGTTAACATCATCTACATGCAATTTGACATCCTTTAACCACCTCTTTGTACCACCTTTTATACGAGTAAATTTTGGGCCACATTTAGCTCTAATCAACCATGTAAGTCACTCTTCACCATATTAGAGTCACTTTGCACCCTATAAGACTCATTTGCCACCATATTGGTACAATGACCTATTAAACATCATATACATTCAATTTTACATCTTTAACTACCTTTTTGTACCACTTTTATACAAGTCAATTTAGGCCATATTTTGACTCTAATCACCATGTAAGTTACTCTTCACCATATTAGAGTCACTTTGCATCCTATAAGAGTCAATTTGCCACCATATATTGGTACAATTGACATGTTACATCATCTACAAGCAATTTAAACATCCTTTAACCACCTCTTGGTACCACTTTTATACGAGTCAATTTTGGGAAACATTTGGCTCTAATCAACAATTTAAAGTCACTCTTCACCATATTGGAGTCACTTTGCACCCTATAAGACTCATTTGCCACCATAATTTGTACATTGACCTATTAACATCATATACATTCAATTTTTACCATTCTTTTAACTACCTCTTGTATTACTTTTATACAAGTCAACTTAGGGCCATATTTTGACTCTAATCAACCAAGTAAGTCACTCTTCACCATCTTAGAGTCACTTTTGTACCTATAAGTGTCACTTGCCACACAATATTCATACAATTGACATATTAACATCATCTACATGCAATTAACATCCTTTAACCACCTCTTGGTACTACTTTTATACGAGTCCATTTTGGGCAACATTTTGGCTCTAATTAACCATGTAACTCACTCTTCACCATATTAGAGTCACTTTGCACCCTATAAGAGTCACTTGCCACAATATATTGGTACAATTGACCTATTAACATCATATACATGCAATTGACATCTTTTAACCATCTCTTGTATCACTTTTATATAAGTCAATTAGGGCCACATTTTGACTCTAATTAACCATGTAAGTCACTCTTCACCATATTAGAGTCACTTTGCACCCTATAAGACTCATTTTTCCACCATATATTTGTACAATTGACCTATTACATCATATACATTCAATTTTACATCCTTTAACTACCTCTTTGTACCACTTTTATACAAGTAAATTTAGGCCCATATTTTGACTCTAATCAACCATGTAAGTCACTCTTCACCATATTAGAGTCACTTTGCACCCTATAAGAGTCACTTGCCACCATATATTGGTACAATTGGCATGTTAACATCATCTACATGCAATTAAACATCCTTTAACCACCTCTTGGTACCACTTTTATACGAGTCAATTTTGGGAAACATTTTGGCTCTAATCAACAATTTAAGTCACTCTTCACCATATTAGAGTCACTTTGCACCCTATAAGAGTCACTTGTCACCATATATTGGTACAATTGACCTATTAACATCATATACATGCAATTTGACATCATTTAACCACCTCTTGGTACCACTTTTATATAAGTCAATTAGGGCCACATTTTGACTCTAATTAACCATGTAAGTCACTCTTCACCATATTAGAGTCACTTTGTACCCTATACGAGTCACTGGCCACCATATGCTGGTACAATTGACATGTTAACATCATCTACATGCAATTTGACATCCTTTAACCACCTCTTTGTACCACTTTTATACGAGTAAATTTTGGGCCACATTTTGGCTCTAATCAACCATGTAAGTCACTCTTCACCATATTAGGGTCACTTTGCACCCTATAAAGACTCATTTGCCACCATATATTTGTACAATTGACCTATTAACATCATATACATTCATTTTACATCCTTTAACTACCTCTTTGTACCACTTTTATACAAGTCAATTTAGGCCATATTTTGACTCTAATCAACCATGTAAGTCACTCTTCACCATATTAGAGTCACTTTGCATCCCTATAAGAGTCATTTGCCACCATATATTGGTACAATTGACATGTTAACATCATCTACAAGCAATTTAACATCCTTTAAACACCTCTTGGTACCACTTTTATACGAGTCAATTTTGGGAAACATTTTGGCTCTAATCAACAATTTAAGTCACTCTTCACCATATTAGAGTCACTTTGCACCCTATAAGAGTCACTTTGCCACCATATATTGGTACAATTGACCTATTAACATCATATACATTCAATTTGACATCTTTTAACTACCTATTTGTATTACTTTTATACAAGTCAACTTAGGGCCATATTTTGACTCTAATCAACAAGTAAGTCACTCTCACCATCTTAGAGTCACTTTGTACCCTATAAGTGTCACTTGCCACACAATATTTCATACATTGACATATTAACATCATCTACATGCAAATTTAACATCTTTAACCACTCTTGGTACTACTTTTATACGAGTCAATTTGGGCAACATTTTGCGCTACTAACCATGTAACCTCACTCTTCACCATATTAGAGTCACTTTGCACCCTATAAGAGTCACTTGCCACAATATATTGGTACAATTGACCTACTAACATCATATACATGCAATTTGACATCTTTTAACCATCTCGTGGTATCACTTTTATATAAGTCAATTAGGGCCACATTTTGACTCTAATTAACCATGTAAGTCACTCTTCACCATATTAGAGTCACTTTTGCACCCTATAAGACTCATTTTCCACCATATATTTGTACAATTGACCTATAACATCATATACATTCAATTTTACATCCTTTAACTACATCTTTGTACCACTTTTTTACAAGTAAATTTAGGCCCCTATTTGCCTCTAATCAACCATGTAAGTCACTCTTCACCATATTAGAGTCACTTTGCACCTCTATAAGAGTCACTTGCCACCATATATTGGTACAATTGCATGTTAACATCATCTACATGCAATTTAACTCCTTTAACACCCTCTTGGTACCACTTTTATACGAGTCAATTTTGGGAAACATTTTGGCTCTAATCAACAATTTAAGTCACTCTTCACCATATTAGCAGTCACTTTGCACCCTATAGAGTCAACTTGTCACCATATATTGGTACAATGACCTATTAACATCATATACATGCAATTTGACATCATTTAACCACCTCTTGGTCCCCTTTTATATAAGTCAATTAGGGCACATTTTGACTCTAATTAACCATGTAAGTCACTCTCACATCTTAGAGTCACTTTGTACCCTATACGAGTCACTGGCCACCATATGCTGGTACAATTGACATGTTAACATCATCTACATGCAATTTGACATCCTTTAACCACCTCTTTGTACCACTTTTATACGAGTAAATTTGGGCCACATTTTGGCTCTAATCAACCATGTAAGTCACTCTTCACATATTAGGGTCACTTTGCACCCTATAAGACTCATTTGCCACATATATTTGTACAATTGACCTATTAACATCATATACATTCAATTTTACATCCTTTAACTACTCTTTGTACACTTTTATACAAGTCAATTTAGGCCCATATTTGACTCTAATCAACCATGTAAGTCATCTTCACCATATTAGAGTCACTTTGCACCCTATAAGAGTCATTTGCCACCATATACTTGGTACAACTTGACATGTTAACATCATCTACAAGCACTTAACATCCTTTAACCACTCTTGGTACCACTTTTATATGAGTCAATTTTGGGAAACATTTTGGCTCTAATCAACAATTTAAGTCACTCTGCACCATATTAGAGTCACTTTGCACCTCTATAAGATTCACTGCCACCATCTATGGTACAATTGACCTAATTAACATCTGATACCATGCAATTTGACATCTTTTAACCACCTCTTGTGGTACCACTTTTAAATAAGTCAATTAGGGCCACATTTTGGACCTCTAATTATCATGTAAGTCACTCTTCACCATATTAGAGTCACTTTCTACCCTATAAGATCACTGCCCGATATACTGGTACAATTGAAATGTTAACATCATCTACATGCAATTTGACATCCTTTAACACCCTCTTTGTACCACTTTTATACGAGTAAATTTTGGGCCACATTTTGGCTCTAATCAACCATGTAAGCATCACTCTTCACCATATTAGGGTCACTTTGCACCCTATAAGACTCTTGCCACCATATTTTGACAATTGACCTATTAACATCATATACATTCAATTTTACATCCTTTAAACCTCTTTGTACCACTTTTATACAAGTCAATTTAGGCCATATTTGACTCTAATCAACCATGTAAGTCACTCTTCACCATATTAGAGTCCTTTGCACCTATAAGAGTCACTTGCCACCATATATTGGTACAATTGGCATGTTAACATCATCTACATGCAATTTAACATCTTTATACACCTCTTGTACCACTTTTATACGAGTCAATTTTGGAAACATTTTGGCTCTAATCAACATTTAAGTCACTCTTCACCATATTAAGTCACTTTGCACCCTATAAGAGTCACTTGTCACCTATAATTGTGTACAATTGACCTATTAACATCATATACATGCAATTTGACATCATTTAACCCACTCTTGGTACCACTTTTATATAAGTCATTAGGGCCACATTTTGACTCTAATTAACCATGTAAGTCACTCTTCACACCATATTAGATCACTTTGTACCCCTATACGAGTCACTGGCCACCATATGCTGTACAATTGACATGTTAACATCATCTACATGCAATTTGACATCTTTAACCACCTCTTTGTACCACTTTTATACGAGTAATTTTGGGCCAC
>NW_027421510.1:0-1593 GCF_009905375.1 Apium graveolens
ACTCGTATGAAAGTGGTACCAAGAGATGGTTAAAGGATGTCAATTGGATGATTATGATGTTAACATGTTAATTTCTACCAATATATGGTGGCAAATGAGTCTTATAAGGTGCAAATTACTCTAATATGGCTTAAAGTGACTTACATGGTTGATTAGATCCAAAATGTGGCCCATTATTGACTCGTATGAAAGGAACTAAGAGGTGGTTGAAAGATGTCAATTGGATTTTATGATGTTAACAGTTATTTGTACCAGTATTTTTCAAAGTGACTCTTATAGGGTGCAAATCCCTCTAATTATGTAAAGTGACTTACATGGTTGATTAGAGCCAAAACGTGGACCAATATTGACTCGTATGAAAGTGGTACTAAGAGGTGGTTAAAAGATGTCAAATTGGGTGTTTATTGATGTTAACATGTTAATTGTACCAAAATATGGTTGAACGTGAGTCTTATAAGGTGCAAAATTACTCTAATGTTTAAAGTGACTTACATAGTGATTAGAGCCAAATGTGGACCAAAATTGACTCTCGTATGAAAGTGGTACCAAGAGATGTTAAAGGATTTCAAATTGTGTTTATGATGTTAACATGTTTAATTGTACCAATATATGGTGTAAAGTGAGTCTTATATGGTGCAAAATTACTCTAATATGGTTTTAAAGTGACTTACATGGTTGATTAGAGCCAAAATATGGACCAAATTGACTCGTATGAAGTCGTACCAAGAGATGGTTAAAGGATATCAAATTGGATGTTTAATGATGTTAACATGTTAATTCTACCAATATATGGTGGCAAATGAGTCTTATAAGGTGCAAAATTACTCTAGTATGGTTAAAAGTGACTTACATGGTTGATTAGAGCAAAATGTGGATCAATATTGACTCGTACGAAAGTGGTACTAAGAGTGGTTACAGGACGTCAAATTGGATGTTTATGATGTTATCATGTTATTCTACAATATGGGAAAGTTAGCCTTATAAGGTCAACATTACTCTAATATGGTTTAAAGTGACTTACATGGTGGATTAGAGCCAAAATGGAACAAATTGACCTCGTATGAAAGTGGTACCAAGAGATGGTTAAAGATATCAAATTGGATGTTTATGATGTTACATGTTAATTCTACCAATATATGGTGGCAAATGAGTCTTATAAGGTGCAAAATTACTCTAATATGGTTTCAAGTGACTTTACATGGTGATTAGAGCAAAAATGTGGACCGATATTGACTCATGATAAGTGGTACTAAGAGGTGGTTAAAGGACGTCGAATTGGATGTTTATGATGTTATCATGTTAATTCTACCATATATGGTGGAAAGTTTAGTGGTTATAAGGTGAAACATTACTCTAATATGGTTTAAAAGTGACTTACATGGTTAATTAGAGCCAAAATGTGGACCAATATTGACTTGTATGAAAGTGGTACTAAAGAGGTGGTTAAAGGATGTCAAATTGGATGTTTATGATTTTAACATGTTAATTGTACCAAAATATGGTTGAAGTGAGTCTTATAAGGTGCAAAATTACTCTAATATGGTTTTAAAGTTACTTACATGGTATATTAGAGCCAAAATGGGACCAATATTG